>NC_135649.1:122037410-122337410 GCF_053574225.1 Canis aureus | reverse complement strand
TTAATAAATTTGTCAAGCTCTTCTTTGCCTCAGGACTGAAAGGCATATTGTTTAATAAGTTTTTGGACATCGAGCAAAATATACAGTCATTGTAGGTGCATTTGAAGTGTTTCTTATGTGTACCTTTTAAGGCCACAGTGTGTTATTTAATAAGTATATAAACAAAGTGAAAGGTAAACAAGTTCAAAAAAGTAAAACAAACCATAACTGTTTTGTACGCTGCAACTGGGAGATGAAATCGTAAAACGTATTTTGGTCTTTCGGTCCGTGTGATAACGTTTCGGAATCGCGAGGTTGCAGGTATAAAGCCCTTGCTCTTACAGTGTAACAAGTACACAGAATAATTATTCACAAATCTTGCATGGCAGAACGATTGCAGGCAATTATCATTTACAAATGTTTCAGTGGAAGAAACACTGAAAACCTTGATAAATTGATGACGGGAGATCCAGTTGATCTCCCATCAGGACACGGATGCAGAAATCCAAACCATCATTAGTTTCTCTTTGAGCTCTGAGGGTGCGAGTGATTTCATTCCTGTGCATGTCAAAGGGATGCATTATTGAGAGCTCTTTAAGTAGAAGTCCTGGGCAGCCCGGGTGGCTCAGCGGTTTAGCACGGCCTTCAGCCCAGGGCGTGATCCTGGAGACCCAGGATCGAGTCTCACGTCGGGCTCCCTGCATGGAGCCTGCTTCTCCCTCTGCCTGTGTCTCTGTCTCAATCTGTGTCTCATATGAATAAATAAATAAAATCTAAAAAAAAAATAAAAGTCCTTTGTAGAAAGTCACATTCAATATAGAGAAGTGTACAAGTGGCATCCAAGGAAGAGGAACTAGTGAGTCCCTGGAAGGGCAGCAAGGGCGACATCTCCTGACATCCATTCATTATGCATGTGCATGTGCTCACACTGCACACATAGCCCAAGAACAGCCCAGATCTTTAGTGTTTTGGAACTGTGCTGGTCATCCTTAGGAGCTGCAGGTGTGGTTGAGCTCAGAATCTCAGCCTGATTCCAAAATGGCATGCATCTTGACTCTGTGTCTCGGGTTTCTTCTCCTTGTGTTCTTCTTCAGGGTAGCTTTTGTGTGACAGCTGGAGGGATGGCCCAAGTGGGGAGGAGAGAGAGTGAGTGGTCTCAGCTTTCTCCTCGTTGTGTGCTGCGTAGGGAGCTGTTTTGAGCTCCCGCTGGCCTGGAGGCAGCTGGGGACATGGTGGTCCTATCCACATAGCTCACGTCTATGTCCGCGACTGGAGACTTGTGTCCTCATTCTGGCAGGTGCTTCTGGAATGCAATGGCCCACGTCCCTTGCTAATCGGACTCTTTCTTGGGTCTACACAACCTCTGGAGGTTTAAACGCTGGGTGCAGAGAGTCTGGGATGTGACCCACAGCTGTAAAACTGAACACATGACCCAGGAAGGTGTCCAATTTCTATTTTTCTTTTTACTTCTAGGACGTTTTCAATGGACCATCTATTCAACGCTTCTGTGTCTCTCAGTTTCTTCTTATCTTTTTTTATGGATTGAATTGAGTTCCCCAAAAGATATGTTGAAGTCCTAACACCAGGTATCTGTGAATGTAGCATTATTTGGAAATAGGATTTTTGCAGATGGGTTCAAATGAGGTCATTAGGGTGGGCACTAATCCAACATGACGTGGATCTTTAAAATAGAAGACGAAACGCAGAGGAGAAGCCATCTGAAGATGGAGGGGGACATGGGATGGACACCTGGAACTCTAGAAGTTGGAAGAGGCAGAAAGGACCCTCCCTGAAGGCTCTGGAGGGAGCACAGCCCGGCCTCACCTGGATCTCTAGACTCTGCTCTCCAGAGCTGGAAGACAAAGCAAATTTCTTTTTGCTTTAAGACATCCAATTTGTGGTCATTCATTTTGATGGCCCTAGGAAACTCATCTATTTTTTATAGAGAAGTGCTAAAGATAAAGGCCGCCCAAGCACCCAGATGTTCTCACACCCTCCTAATGAAAGGAATCCAAACTGAACAACTTTTTCTATATATAATTGTGTCCTCCATTTCTTCTTCTTTGAACTTGCAGAGCAGAAGAAGGAAGAGGAAGAGCATTATTTTCTACCACTTTGCGTTGGGATCACGTGGGTAGTTTATGTTCCTTTTAGGTGGGCGCTCAGTTCGAAGGCAGTCATTTAAGTATTTACTATTTTTGTTTTTTGTTTTGTTTTTTTTTTTTTTCGTTTAAGTGTTTAAAACATATACTTTCTGCATATAAGCCTTTGGTTTAGTTCCTATCATTTCCCCAGGATGTAAGCAGCCCTAAATTACATGGACTCACTATTGGAGGCCCACCAGATAAAATCACTGGTCTAGTGTGTCCTTCTTGCTGTGTCAGTAAGAGACAGTTGGTGGAAACTTTCTGGAAGACGTTAACTATGGGAGAAGCAGATTTGGGTCCCCGCTTTGCACTCGCTAGTTCTGTGCTGCCAGGAGAGTGTCCCTTCTCCAGATTCTCAATTCTGCACCTGGGAATGGGGTTCGAAGCAACCCGCACCTGTCTCAAGTGGAAAATGGAGATAGGTCAGTGTTGAGGGTGAACCCAAATATCAGGTAGCTTTTTGTGCTCTAAACGATCATATTTTAGAGATGATCTAATGTCAATGTGTGTGTGTGTGTGTGTGTGTGTGTGTGTGTGTGTGTGTGTGTGGAAGAAGTGGACGGAAGGAAGGCAACGATGAAGACTCAAACTCTGACCACCATTTTATCTGGAAAAAGAAAAGGATGGTGTTCTGATGTCAAAGACAATGAGAAGGCATTAGGGAGACATTTGGATTTTCTGCTTTGTTCTGAATATGAAATCCTGGGGGGAAAACAGCAGAGGAAGAACTCAGCTGGAATCGGGAGAGGATTAGGAGAGTCACCCCTGCAGGAAGGGGTAAAGGCAGAGGTGTGTGTGGTTGAATTTGGTTACTGTGAGTTTCTCCAACGTGGAGAAGTGTGCCTGGATTATCGTGTAATCTTGTGTCTCTGTTTTATTGTTTGCCTGTGTCCTCTCTGTCTCTACGTGACACATTTGTAATCTGCCCCCGTCTCCATCTACACTCTGACTCTCATGGTAGAAAAGAAGCTTCATGAAGCCATGAGCTTGATTAATTGCAGCTTCATGGGTAAGGTGATGGGGTAACTGGGTGACGGGTGTGAAGAAGGACATGTGATGGAATGAGCACCTGGGTGTTATATGCACAACTGATGAAATCACTAAATTACCTCTGAAACTAATAGCACAGTGAATGTAGGTTAAATCGAATTTAAATTAAAAAAAAATAATAATTTCAGCTTTATTTCCCAAACAGGGGTTGGCACAAAATATATACTCAATAATTATGAATATATATTTCAATCGATGCATAAATGGGTTTTCAGACTCAAAAAAAAAAACCCCATATGTGGATTTTCCTAGAAAAGCAGGTATGAATTATTCTCAATTAGTAGTTTTTCAGCTAATAGAAGAATCAGAGAACCTGTGATTTTTTTTCTGTGCTTATTCTCTGAGTGATGTGCACGATTCAGGATGGGATGGGATCATTTTTCTTCAGTTTATTTTGTTTTTCAACCACCAACATCAAACCAGGAACGAGGTTTATCACCTGAGGGTATGTATTAGCATGGGTAGCCTAAAATTAAGAAAGTATATTGGAAATTTGCCACTCCTCTGGCTGCCGTTTATGCTTTTTTTCCCCCCCTGAAGACTTATTTATGGTTTTGACAAATCTCTCCCAAGTTACTTTCTTCATTTGGTAGTGAAGGAAAAGCATTGTCACATTAGGTCTGCGTTGACTTGATTTAGGAGTCCGAGCGTTTGTTCTGGCTGAAGGCATTATTGATGTGTCTGAAAGCGTATTGCAAAACAAATTAAAGCAATTACATGGAAGTAAAAATCCATTTAATGGCAAAAACAAAATTATTAAATGGCTAGACAGTAATCAAGTGGTGCATCTTAATTAAATAAAGTGAGATGTTTTACTTCACTTCGGAAGGTCTCGCCTTTAGTCAGAGACTTTTCTGGCGTGGGGACTCTTGCTCTTGAGATCGGCCCAGCCTCGGGGCTTCCAGGATGGACTACCCAGGACATAAATTCAACATGGCCCTCTGCAGGACTTGAGGAGTGAGGATTCCTTAGGAAGATGTCCTAAATCTGAAGGACCCTGTGGAAACTGTAGTGCTGTGAGTGAGGGGTATGACAGCTGAGCAGATCAGAGCCCTTTTTTTTTTTTTTTTTTTTTTTAGTGGGGAGACCAGAATCCATACTTTGGTCCTGTTGCATCATCCCTTGTGAACTTGGAGACTCTTTAAAAAAAAAAAAGAAAAGAATTTGGAGAATCCGTCCTAGCTTCAGGTTCCTCATGCCTCAGAGTAGGAGTAAGAGATAAGATAATATATATAAAGGTCCTCGCCCTAGTGTGGTACATGGTAAGCATTGAAATAACAGCAAACGTATGTGGGGTGACTACCTTTTGAGTCCACACTCAAGGACACAGAATAACAGGCCCCCACCCCCAATATTAGGGATGTTCACCTCCTAATCCCTAGCACCTCAGATGACAAAAGGGACTCTGCACATGTGATTAAGTTCAAGACCTTGACATGAGGAGATGATCTTGGATTCTCCGGTGATCTCTAATGGTAATGACAGGGGGTCCTTAGAGTTGATAAAAGTGACACCGTGTGGGAAGGGCATCGCTGGCTTGAAGATAGATGATGGGCCACAACCCGTGGAATGCGGGTGCCTCCAGAAGCTGGAAGAGGCCAGAATGTAGATTCCCCTCTAGAGTCTCCAGAAGGAACAGGTGGATTTTAGCCCAGGGAAATCGATGGCACACTTGCAAGCCCCAGAACTGTAGGAGCATACCTTTGTGTTGTTGGAAGCCATCACAGGTACAGCGATTGTTCTCAGAAAAGGATGAAGAGCTGCCCCATCCCAACTCGTGTGTATTCACAACCTTAGAGGCTCATCTGCTTCTCTTTGTCATACAAAGATTCTAGATAATTGAAGCAAACCATCCAGGGGGCTGTGGCAAAATTATAACACATTCCAGGCTTATTGAGTATTTATGATGCGTCAGCCATTGATGTGAGCATGCAGTTAATTTTATCATCATATGCTTCTGGGCCAAAGGTATTATCCCCATTTTACAGACTGAGAAATGGAGGCACAGGTGGGTTAAATAAGGCACGGGCCAGAATTTGACCCCATAAGGCTTTATCACCGAATCAGAGTCCTAACCACTCCATCCAAAAATGACATGACACTATGACATTGATCTTGGCCATGCCTACAATCTACTGATTGATGGAGATTATGAATATAAATAAAATTATAATTATATTGCAGATGACTATACCTATTATCGCCTTCTAGACATTGTGACAACCTTTGTTGCTGTCATACGCAGGGGAAGGGTCATGTTGAGGTAACGCTGATGATCCTTCACCTCATTGTACGAAGCTGTATCATCTACGATAAACACGTCAACGGTTTCCGTCAATGCACAGTAAGAAATGTCCACCTAAATAGAGAAGTTTAGAACTCCTCCCAGTTAGGGGGTAACTTTCTATCGTGCTCAGAGACTGAGAAGGTCGCCAAGGGCCAGAGCTAATTCCCTCTCCTCCGGGGAGATGAGAAACAATCCAGACCGTCTTTGTGATATTGTGTTGTCTTTCAAGACCATCAATCATTTCAACAATGTGGATGATTACTATTATTTAACGTGTGTGTGTGTGTGTGTGTGAGCATTATAGTAGCTTCTAGATCATTGTGTTACTAAGCTTCAGCTCCATCACCTACTCCTCCAGGGCAACTCTGTCAGCTAGAGATGACTTTTTCTCCACTTCACAGATAAGGAAAATAAAGTTCAGAATCATATACCTATTAAAGTGCCCAAGTAGGCATGTAAGCTCAAAATTATATGACACCCAATCCCACTCTTGAATTATTATCTCATAAAACGTGTCATGATTGGCAGACTTTATTTTGTATAAAAATTCAGTATCCAGCTTCCTTCTTGCTAAAAAAAAAAAAATAAATAAAACAAAATAAAACAAACAAACAAAAAAAAACCGTGTTATTTAAAAATCCACCCAGCAAAATGAACATGTAGATAATCGCTTCAAATAGAATTAGGGTTTTTTTTTAACCTTATATGCCATGTGCCATTTTGTTTTTGTTTTTGTTTTTTTTCTGTTTTTTGGCTGCTTTTGTGATGTGTGCTGCATTTTTCTACTCTTGTTTTGATGCATGATTGATTGAGGAGAAGGAAAGGAGGTGAACATTTGCTAAACGTTAGTATTCTTTTATTTACATGTAGTAAAATGTAGTGGGAGAAAACTCAAGCTTTTTTTTTTTTTTTTTTTTAAAAAGGAAATTACTGGGGGTTTTTGCAGTCTTACATCTGCCATGTAGTTTTTGTTTCCACCCGCTCCCAACAAACAACATCAACCACACAGCATGGGAATGAGGTGGTGTATTCATCGCATGCAAATCCCATGACCCTTGCAAGTCAATGTCTTAGCATCCTTTTACTGGCATGGTTTTGAGTCAACTATCTTAACAGATTTTTGTGCATAAAATGCCCTTTTGTATTAGTACCTTATCTATTTAATTTTTTTCTATCCCTTTAAAAGACTTGTCAGACTCATAAAGTCCCTTTCTGCTGCAAGGGACAGAGATCAAACTTCTATCAGCTTAAAATAAAAGTGGAAGCATTTGCTTTTGGCTGGTTTAGGTTTGGACCAGACATACCTGCATAGAATGGCTCAAATGGTACAGTCGACGCTCTGATTCTTTCCCCATGTTCTGGCTTTCCGTCCTTCCCAGACTAGTTCAAGTGGCACGCAGAGTTTCTCCTCGCCCCAGAGAAGATGGTCGTGTAGAGCCCGTGTTCACATTGCCAATGGGAAGAAACTAATAAAGCATCTTCCTTTTTTTTTGTTGTTCTCTCTCAGTTATCCATGGAAGAATTTTGATCCTAATGTGACCTGGTACAGTGGTTTCCAAAGTGTCACCTCTGAACCAGAGGCATGGAGATCAGTTTGGGAACATGTTAGACGTGCAAATGCTTGGGTCCCACCCTCAACCTACAAAATCAGAACCTGTGGGCGTGGAGTCCACCAGTCTGTGTTGTAACAAATCTTCTAGGCGACCCCAACGATGTTCCGTTTTGCCAGTCGAGCTCTGTTGTCTCCCTCAAGTGTCCCAGGACAAAGTGAGATATTTCGCCAAGGCTGGGTCATTGGCTCATCGGAAGGGGTGGAAGGGAGAGGTTTGGTGGACAACCGTAGATTACATAGGGAAGTGTTAGTTCCCAAAGCGGGGCTGGGGGTTCTCGATGCCTGAAAACAAGAGCATGGGCCAGACTGCTCATGCATATCTGGGCTCTTCATGCAGCTCCGACTTCAGACCCCCTGGGGTTGAGCAATTCCTCCACGTGTCCTGGCAACCCATGGCCAAGCAACGTTTGTTCAACCTCAACTCACCCAAAGCCTAGTAAGCAGAGGGAAAGCATGACAACTTTAGTATAAAGAAACATTTGGGAAAGGGGAACACGGAGATCATGTATGGAGACCCACCTTATGGGATTCATTCTCCAAGAAAGGGGAGCTCAGCCTCATTCCCTAAATGCAACTATTTTTGTTCTGCCCATAGGGAGGATCTGCCATATTTATTATTCTCCATGGATATACCTAAGGTGCTGTAGGGTTTCCTTTCTGGGGCTTGTGGAGATTTACGTGTCACTCTCCAGTGGTATGATTTGGGTAGCTGAGGATCAGGTTATCATACGGCCTGATTGGCGGCCCCCACAAATGCATACCTTCAAATTCTAACTCCCGGTAATTCAGAATGTAACTGTATTTGGATATATGGTCTTTAAGAGGTAATTAAAGGAAAAATAAGATAATTAGGATGCACCTTACTCCAATAGGGCCTGTCTCCGGATAAGAAGAGATGAGGACACGGAGAGAAGAGCACGGGAGGACACGGGGAGTAGATGGCATCCAGAAGCCAAAGGAATGGGCTCATGAGAGAAATAGAATGAAAATGGTTGCCAGGCTTGTTTCCTTTTCTTTCAAAAGCAAATTTGTGACATATGTTCCATTATTGCTTTAATCAGACCAATCTGGAGGTGAGCATAAACCATAAAGATGCCTGTAATCTTGAGTCTTCTAATTTTCTACTCAGAAGTAGTAGTTGACTAGGGTTGTCATAACAGAGGGCCACACTAAAGGGCCTTGCCCGACACTCCTGCAGGTCTTACTTCTGACATGAAAGTGTGGCACTGTGGGGTTCCTACTGAGGGCTGAGGGGAGGGATCCATTCCATGCTTCTCTCCACATGCATCCTCCTCTCTCTGGGTTTACACACCCACCCTATGGGTCTGCTTCTCTGGAGAACCCTAATGCAATATCCCACTTATTTCCCCCATCTATTTTCCGTGTATTGCAAAGCCTTCGGCACCACATTAATTTTTTCTGGAAAATTTTGCGTGATAAGACGTGTGGACAATAAGTCATTTCATGAGAATGTAGATATCTAACTCCAGTGGGGCAAATGCATGATAATGATAACATTTGGCAAAAGAGGGATTTCTATAGGGTTTTTTTTTTTTTTTTAAATTGAAACTTGGACCCTTCACTTGAGAAACACTTAGCTTTGTTCTGGTGCATTCCCGCATTTTAATTCTGTTGCTAATTAAATGAGGCATTACGGTTTTCTATTCATGTCACCGTGAAGTAATTTTTAAGCTATGGATGCATCTGCTCCGTGGATGCACTTTTAAAGATGGAAATGAAGACAAATGGGCAATTTTGCATAAAAGTTCTTATCTTGGTGGACTTGATGATGTATGTCAGACAATCTGCAGCCAACGTTGCTCCCGTGCACCGGGAATAGGAAAAGACAACCTTCTTAGGTGAACTCAAAATTGTGACCTTGTTGAGTTACTGCATTTGTTTTGGAACCTTTCGGTATTTTTCACTTTTCCTCGGATTCCACAGGCATGAGGACCTTTCTTATTCTACACAGGTGTTCAGGGGACTCTTGATAATGTCTGCTTACCTAACACAGGGCAGCTGGCAGGGAGATGAGGTGTCGGAAAAGGAGACAGTCTTCAGAGTGAGGCAGAGACCAGCCTTCCGATCTTTGCTGGTGACACTTTGGGCAAAGTATTTAAACGTAAAAACAAAGGAGTATGGGTTGTCTTAATGGGATTTTGTTTCTTTATTATTATTATTATTATTATTATTATTGAAGTATAATAAACATACAGTGTTGTATTCGTTTCTGGTGTAGAAGCGGAGACCAAGGGAAAAAATAGAGAGCCCAGAAATGAATCTATGCTTGTCCGGTCAATTAATATATGACAAAAGAATATGCAAGAATATGCAATGTCTTAATGGGATTTTTAAAAAGATTTTATTTTTATTTATTCATGAGAGACAGAGAGAGAGAGAGAGAGGCAGAGACACAGGCAGAGGGAGAAGCAAGTTACATGCAGGGAGCCTGATGTGGGACTCGATCCCCAGTCTCCAGGATCAGGCCTTGGGCTGAAGGCGGTGCTAAACCACTGAGCCACCCGGGCTGCCCTTAATGGGATTTTTAAGATGCTGCATAATTCAAGTGGTTCTACAAAGACATGATGTCCAGTGCCTCAAGCCACTCCATCTCCCCATCTTCTTTGATGACAGAGGTTCAGGTCCTGTCTCCATAGAGGTTGGATTGGTCCACCAGGACCTCTCTCCAGTGCCTTCATGGATCCCCTGTTGCCCTCATATAAAGAATTGTCTCTCTTATTCTGTGCAAGATGCCATCGCAGGAGAGAGATCCACCTGTAGGGAAGGCTGTGTGCTTGCTGACCTTCCCCTGAGTTTCATCACTACCTTTGGGTTATGGCAACTTTGTGTGGACTGTTTTGTCCATCAATGCCACATAATGCAGGCTCTTTGTAGAAGCTGATACCTCAAGACTTGAGAGGGGGAAAAAAAAACCCTACTATTTCCTATGGGTCTTCTTAGCTCAGGTGGGAATTGCCAGAGTTTCCCCCCAAAAGCTTTTTACTTTCTAAAAGAATGCCAAATGTAAATTGAAATTTCAATTCTGCAATGTAGAAACACAGTCATTGATTTTCTTTGCCTTATTTTTTACACATTGCTCATACAATGTGTGCTTACATGACACCGATTCTGAATGAAGAGAAAGGTATCAATGATTTCACCTCCAGAAATCATGTGTGTGCCTTCATGCACAGAATTGGTTATCAACCAACTAATGAGCCGTCTGAAATCCGTGTGGAATGAGATGGGGGTACCGAACACAAATACATTCCCTAAAAATAAATCAAGCATTTAGTTCCACTTAATTTCAGTTAAAATATTATTATAAAGAGAGTTACCTTATGAGATATATATATATTTTCCCATAACATGTTGTTTATTCAGAATTAAGCCCCTTTAAGTCCTAAAAATAATTCTACTGTGGCTTAAAGTGGATTGTTACAATGTCTGGGGTACACGTTTATTAAGAACAATTTGTCTTCATGCTTTGGTTCGCAGGTTGCAAGTGCTAAGAAAAGCTCCCTGGAGCTCGTGGTGCGTATAAAGGAACGCACCGATTTTGACGAATGCATCGTGTTCTTCTGCATGGAGAAGGGGGGAGCGAGCCCAGGGCCCACTGGGGCAGTGTGTGACTCCTGCCCCAATTTTTGAGGCTTGACCCAAGGGGGTCCAGCATCTGTCCCCTCCCACACCCGTGTTGACCTTACTTCGTCATTGTCTTAATCATAATTTCCTCAAGAAAGCAGTCCTCCAGATGGGACATTATTCCCAAGGACGCCCCTGGAGGAGAGGATGGGTTACTTGGGTCATGAATCCAGAGGATGGACTATCCCTGGCTCTCCTGTAAGTCGTTGCCTCTTCACCATCATCTTGCAGACACTGGCCTCGAGAATGCCATACAAGATCCCCCTCTGTGTTGAGAGGTGGGATGGAAAGCTTCATCAGCTCCAAGATGGTGTCTCTTTTTCAGGACTGTTGGTAAGGAAGGCAAGCGCTCTGTCTCCGTCCACGGGAGAATATTTAAATAAATCATGGAAATGCCGGAATGCTGACTATCCCAAAACTTTAAAGATTATCCCAAAGAAGACCACATCTTCAATCCTGGATGTGCCTGTCTGAGACTGGTGGCAGGAGTGTCATTGATGATCAAGCTACCTCATTCCTGAGCCCAACCTCTGTTTGCTGGGAAGTCACACATCCTCTGATTGCTCCAACTCAGTGACAAGTGAGGTGAGGACCATGCAGGGAGACGAGGCATCCTCTGACAGATGGTTTTGGCTGGACGACTCCCCAGCAGTCTTGGAGAAACATCAGGACACTCACACTGCTGTCTCCACCTGTCCTCACTTCCTCCCCAACCCCACCATCTCCTTCATAGGGTCAGATCCATATCACCGTCATGTCAAGCCTTCTCTGGCTTTCTCCCCATTTTTCCTCTCTAGAGTTCTCCCAATATATGTGCAAAGGATCAATCCGCCTTTGCTAGCATTTTGGGAGACTTGGACCAACAGAACACAGGGGTTCTATAAGATAATTCTTGTGATAAGCACTGGGTGTTATACACAGCTGATGAATTATTGAAAATACATCTGAAACTAATGATCCCGTATAATTTAATTTTTTTTTCTAGAAAGGGCACCTGGGGAAAAAAAAAGACAAAAAAAAAGAAAGAAAGAAAAGAAAGAAAGAAAGAAAGAAAGAAAGAAAGAGAAAGAAAGAAAGAAAGAAAGAAAGAAAGAAAGAAAGAAAGAAAGAAAGAAAGAAAGGGCACGTGGGTGGTTCAGTGGTTGAGCATCTGCCTTGGGCTCAGGGCATGATCCCAGAGTCCCAGGATCAAGTCTCGCAGGGACCCTGCTTCTCCCTCTACCTGTGTCTCTGCCTCTCTCTGTGTGTCTCTCATGGATAAATAAATGAAATATTTTTAAAAAAATAAAAAATAAATTTAAAAAGATAACTCTGATCAAACATGTCACATAATCTTCTTTTTAGCCTATAGGCGCATCTCGGCAAATGAGAGCTTAAATAATGAAAACACAAGATGAAAATGTTAAACATCCCTGAACATCGCCACAAGAGCTATGATCTCAACAAATCGATCTATACAAGAAGCATGCACTTGAGAAATATTCAGTTCCTTTGCTAAAATAGCAACAAGATGTCCTTTGTGTGGTTCTTTCCGCATAGTACATTGTGAGATGGTAGCAGATTGCTCTCAAGTGAAACAATGTAGTGTCTCACTTTTGGTAAACTAGAAGAAATCTTTGCCTGTGTGCATGTGTGTACGCTTATAATCTTTTCTCATATAACTTATTTACTCATGTGTGCTGTTTAACGTATTGCAAAATTTTTATTGAGATATAATTGACACAGAGATTGCATCAGTGTAAGGGGTCCAATGTGTTGATTGGATACATTTACGTTTTTTTTTTTTTTTTGCTTCTTTGTCTTAAAAAGATTTTATGTAGTTATTTGAGAGAGAGAGAGAGAGAGAACATGAGCAGGGGCAGAGGGAGAATCAGACTCCACGCTGAGCAGCGAGCTGGATGCGGGACTCGATCCTAGGACCCCAGGATCATGCCCTGAGCTGAAGGCAGACGCTCAACCACTGAGCCACCCGGGCGCCCCATGGATACACTTATATGTTTGAATATGATCACCACCGCGCTAGGTGACACCTCTGCCATGTTACATCGTTGCCATTTGTGTGCGTGTCTTGAAAAATATTTAAGATCTAGTCTCTTAGCGACTTTGAAGCATTGGTAACGATCATCACAATGTTGTGCATTGGATCTCCAGACCGTACTCGTTTTCTAACCTCAAGTGTGTGACCTTTGGGCAACATCTCCCCATTCCCCCACATCCCAGCCCCTGGTAAACAGCACTCATTCAAATTAATTCTTTTTTTTAATTGGGATAAAATACATAAAACATAAGAGTCATCATTTTAAAGGGAATGATTCAGGTCCATTTAATACATTCCCAACATTGCGCAGCCTCGCATTGTGACCTAGCTGCAGGACATTTTCATCACCCCAGAAGGAGACCGTGACCTCTTCACGCTCCGTCCCCCAACCTGCCCCAACACCTGGCCACCTGCAGTCTGCCTTCTGTTCCTCTGGGCATCCTATTGTGGACACTTTGCATAAATGGAGTTACATACTGTGTGGTGTTTTGTTCTCGACTTCCTGTACCTTGCGTGGTGTTTTCAAGGCTCCTGGACACATTTTTCTTTAGGTTAATAAAAGCCAATCACTATATGCTCCCATCCCATCATGCATGATGCTCAGAACATAGCTTCATACTGACTCACCTCCTGTTCTCATGTGTTCTACCTGTTTTCTGCTTCATTGTTTCATAAAGTCAGTTTAAATCCACTTGTCTACTATGTGGTCATCCACATGCACAAGTATTTTAAGCCGTTGAGAAACTACTGTAAAAATGGTGCACAATCAGGTTGTAAGCAAAGTGGGGAACCGATCTTACTGTCTTTGGTACTTAAATTGTTCACTTTTTTTTTTTTTTTTTTTGGTGCAAAATTTTATTTTTCTCTTACTGAGCCAGAGCTTTTGAGCCTCTGCGCTGTCGAGAGATGGGGATAAGTAATTCTTTGAGGTGGGGTTGTTCAGTGCCTGTGGGATGTTAGCGGCATCCCCGGCCTCTGCCCATTAAATGCCAGTGGCTTTTCACAGACTTTCGATCTCAGATACTCAAACAAGTTTCCAGATGTAAACCCTCATATTTCAGAGGATTGTCAAAAAGAACTCTTAATTGAGAACCATTGATCTAAATCTATGGATTTAGGGTTTGTAAATTTCATATGATTATTACTAAAAAAAAAAAAAAACAGAATGAAAAAATCTCCACTTATTAGAAGGAACATCACAATTCAAGCACAAAATACAAGAATATTTTGGCTCTTCTTCCGACCTCCATCTCAAACTTTTTGTTTTTTTATTAAAATGCTGCCAAACATGATAATGAATATTCTCTCACAGTCAGAAGGACGTTTGGGGAAAAAAAACATAATAAAAAATTGAGATGGGCTGTGGAGTCAATGCAATTGAAATGCAAAATAGGTCTTATATCTTTGGTGGACCAGGAGAATCACGGTTCCAACAGACCTGGTTGTACATACGAGCTGGGGACAGTTGCCTCCTATCAGTCCTTGGAAAATTTTACACTCTTGCATTGTGCATGCTGTATGTTTTTGCTGTTGTTCTTTAATTTAATTTTCTTTCAATATAATTTAATTTTAAAAATTAAATTAAATCTTAAAGAAGCAGACGGTCAAATCCAAATCTGACAGTACAGAGGGTGTAATATGCACACGGAGTCTCTTGAAGGTTGGAATAAATGTGGGAAATACTTGGAACTTCAAGAGATGATTGAAAAATATTCCTACATCTGTCTTAGGACAGAAATGTTTTCAAAGGAAAATAACGTTGATTGAACATCCTGTGTATCTAAAGACAGTCGCTGAAGCAGGGTCACCTCTCTGACAGCATGAGATCTGCATTTTGATTTTTTCTCCTATGACTTTAAGTATTGTTTTTTTCTTTTTTTTTTTTTCTCAGAAGCCACTTTCTTTTATTTGAGGTAGGCCAGCCTTTGGCTTCTAGCTCTAGGTTTTGCTGTGAATTGTGAAATATGCATTTTAGCCACAGCTGGAGTGATAAAGGTCTTCAGACAGAGCTTAAATGCTGAGTTGCAAAATTAAGGGGAGAATTGTGCTTAATCAGCTCCTGGAGTAATGGTCACTGAAAAATATTATGTCACCCTGCCCTGAAGAAACCTTGCAGGTGATCTGTGGATGACTTTGAGGTTGGAATAAAATACTGATTACTAAGGATATTTAATCTCAAATAACAATTACTGCGACTGTAGGAGATTCTGGAGGAAGGGGAGCCAGGGGATGCATCATCGAGGCGTGTTTGCAAAGCAACTTAAGGGGGATTCTCTTTCCTTTCTCTGTTCAGTGCTTCTGGGTGGTCTCCTGCAGGCCCATGGTTTTAAAAGTCGCATTCGGTGGGTGACCCTCACGTCGATGCAGCAAGCTTGGACCGCGACGCGTCTGAGCTGCTGTGGGATCAAACCAAGTCGGCCTGACTGTGCCACCAACATCCCACATGAACCACGTTCGGGGTGGGGCTTAGGATTTTCATTTATTCCATCCGCTTGATTAAGATAAACTTGCTTGTAGGGATATGAGGATGTACTGATTTCTCCCTGTGATATGCTTCATTTCTACTTTGTTAGTTTTTCTTCTGATTTTTATTGTTTTCCTTAAACTTTGGGGGGATTCCTCTAGTGTTCTGTTACTGATTTCTGTAACTGAACTTTTAAGTTACTTCAAAAAACTAATCAATGTCTATGAATTTATATATCTTTTGGGAGATCTATCATCTATCTATCTATCATCTATCTATCTATCTATCTATCTATCTATCTATCTATCTATCATCATCATCATCATCTATCATCCATCTATCGATTCATCTATCATCTATCCATACATCCATCTATCCACCCATTCATGTATTCATCCATCATCTAACCATACATCATCTTTCTTTCTATCATCTATCCATCCTTCTATCCATCCATCCATCTATACATCCATCTATAAACCCATCCATCTATACAACCATCCATCTTTCTATCCACCCATCTATCCATCCATCTATTGATTGATCTATTGATCTATCAATCTATCAACCCATGTGTCTACATCTATACTTCTCTATCTCAATCTACATCTATCCCCAAATTTCTCTATTACCAGAGCATCCTCAATATGTAAATATGTGGTAATTAAACCTCTGTTTGATGGAGCAGACAGCAAAAATCTAGCCAGAAATTCCTCCCATTCCAAGTGTTATTCCCTTTTTCACTGTGATCCTCTTTCCACTGAGGGATGGATTTGATTTCTTCATCTCCTTGAATCTGGTCTTGCCCCACAATTTACTTTGACCAAGAAATTGTTAGCCGTTAAGCCAAGTGGAAGCCCTGGGCAGAGACCTTGCAGCTCCCTCTTTCGTCTGCTTGGGGTCTGAGACCAGTTGAGAAGAATCCTGCACCGTGACTTCATCCTGCCCCCCAGCCAAATGGTGGCAGGCCCCTGAGGAACCCAAAGGAAGACTGCACATCTGAAACCAGCCCTACCTGCCGACCACTAGAAAAATAGACAGGTAAAACCATCAGTGTTCCAAGTAGCTTCTTTTTTTTTTTAATTTTTTTAAATTTATTTATGATAGTCACAGAGAGAGAGAGAGAGAGAGGCAGAGACACAGGCAGAGGGAGAAGCAGGCTCCATGCACCGGGAGCCTGACGTGGGATTCGATCCCGGGTCTCCAGGATCGCGCCCTGGGCCAAAGGCAGGCACCAAACCGCTGCGCCACCCAGGGATCCCTCAAGTAGCTTCTTTTGTGAGCAGAAATTGACCACTGATTTTCTTTGCACACCAAGGATTAATTACAATAGCATATTTTGTTAAATATATATTTTTATATTTCTTTTTTTGTATTCCAAATGTACAATCTGCTTTAAAAAATATGTTTTTTCTTGCTGCTGTCTCATTTACTTGCTGCGATCAGAGAGGGAATTTTTATGTTCTTGATTATATTAAATGCATTGAGGGGCTCAGTCAGTGAAGCATCTACCTTAGGCTCAGGTCATGATCCCAGGGTCCTGGGATCGAGTCCTGCATCGGGCTTCTTGCTCAGCAGGGAGCCTACTTCTCTCTCCCTCTGCCTGCTTCCCCTCTGCCACTTGCTCTCTCTCTCTCTTTCTGAAATAAATAAATAAAATATAAAAAAGATGCATTGCAATTTCTCTTATATTCTGGTAGGCAGCTGAATTTTATGAATATATTCAAAAGAATTATTTAGTCTCTGTTGAATTTCCAAGTACTCTAGATTCTCTCTGTTTTATTTTGATGGACATTTGAAAATTGTGTACCCAGATAGACAAGAATACTTTATAAAATATAAATACAGCGTTTCAAGATACATGGGACATCCATGAACCAGTCACCATTTTTTTTTCCGGTGACTATTTTTAAAGAGAATAATGCTCTTATGTTTGACTTCCTGTTTCCATTAGTTTCTCTTCGCCTACAGAAGGAGGCAGTCTACTGAGCTCAAATTTTTAATCGCCTTAGCTTATTTAGAGTGTAACCCCGTGCCTGTGTATCAACACACAACATAGTATTTTGTGCCTTTGAGTTTATAGACATAGAATAATTCTCTGTGAGAATGAAACTCACCTTTCCTGTGCAAAGTGTTTGTTCACACAAAGCCACATTGTTAGGTGATAGGAAACCCCATACAGGGAACCCAATTCAACAGTCTACACGACATCTTTGTCTGTCTGGGCATTGATGGAAATTTGTGTTCTTCCTGTTATCTCAGTACACATAGTGTTTTTGGTGAAAAAGTCTCACCGGTATCTCCTGAAGCCCTCACAATGCCTGGACTGCAGATGCCTCTTCGAAACCAGTAGATGGTGCCATATTGGTTTCCAAAATGGGTGGTAATCCATTTTAGGTCAAGACATCAGCACCTAATTTCTCAGACTCCCACAGGTCTCCTCTTCTCATTGTCAATTTCATTTTGCAGTTTGTAGAGCTGGGTAAGAAAGGGTCTCATCACGCCTGGTTGCAAAGTGTGTGAGAGAGGGTTTTATGTAGCATTTCCATTATTCATAGCCTCATCCTCTCTGAGCGTTCTAGGAGAGCATTTCCTCAACATCAAAGATTGAATACGTCCCTGGTTTTTGTTGTCTTCACTTTCGCTTGATGCTAAGAAATGTAAAGCTTATTAGTGAATTTCCCTCTCAAGGAAATGGTACCGAACGTTTTTTAGAATGCAGAGGGAAAGCAAAAAAGAAATTAAATCAGTTAATTATTTGGGAGACGGCGTCAAACGACATTCAAGTAATTCTTTTGTGAATTAAAAGGACTGTTTTGAATGATGTAAACAAACGTTGAAGATGAGTTAACACAGGATAAAAAAAAAAAAAGATATTTCTTCCGTGCGGATAGAGTCTGTCTATTTGCCCATCTACCTGTCCGTCTACCCATTTATTTGTCTATCTACCTCTATATTTCGTGAGAGGATGTACAATCTCTCCGCCATGAATGAAATGCACAGTTATCAGGAAAGATATTCACTCTCATTGGATTTGCCTTAGTGTTGATCAGGGGCTCTATGTATTTCAGGAGTAACATACGTCCTCCACAAGAGTTTGTTTACACCTTAAGAAGTCATAAGACAACGATAGAAGAAGGTTATCGAGGGAATTAAATTAGAGCAGAAAAATAATTATGAAACGATGAATCAACTCTACGTGTGAGCATCTCCCTTGTGAATCCTTAGCAGAGCCGATACACCAAATGCATGTAGACCAACACTTGTCAAATGAACACCTGTTAATGCACCTGCTACCATCTGGGGATCTCGTGAAAGTGCAGGTTCTGAATCAGGGCGTTTGGGGCAGAGCTTGAGATTCCGCAGCTCGCATCTGCTGTGGGGTGTCAACTGGTCCCAGAACTCACTTTGCGCAGCAAGGCTCTGCAGTAGGATCCTCCTTGGGCGATTGACTTTGGTCAGTCACTTGTACTACTTTCTTCAGCGTCTTACTACGATTACCATCTTCTCTGAGGTCGGAGAGGTGAATTTAAATAGCTTGGCCACGGTCAACGGTATAACTTTACATCGTCCCAGATGTTTGGGGCTGAAAGGAATTTAGGGATTCACGCTATAGGTGTCATGGGGTGAATTTCAGCATAACGTATGCTGAAACGTATAATTACGCATATACGTACGTATATTATATAACGTGTATTATATAACGTATAATTAGCCATTTAAATACACAACCCAGTGGTGTTTCATACATCCATAAAATTGGGCAACCTGTGTGTCTATGTAGTTTCAAAATATTTTTATCTCCTCAAACTCGAGCCCATACCCATTAAGCAGTCATTGCTCTCAGTCCCTGGCAAACACTGGTCTACTTTCCATCTCTCTGGATTTGTGGATTCTGGACATTTTACATAAATAGAATAACACAACGTGGTCCTTTGTGTCGAGCTCCCTTCATCGAGCATCATGTTTTCAAGGCCCACCCTTGTCATAACACATGTCAATGCGTCACTCCTTTTTACTTGGGGAATGATATTCCACTGTGTGGACATACCGCATTTTCTTTATCCAACCATCCGTTGATGGGCACTGAGTCATTTCCACTTTTTTGATGACTCTAAATCACACTGCTGATTGTGCACATGTATTGGAGTATCTTGTTTCACTTCTTTTTTATTTTTTTAAGATTTTATTTATTTATTCATGAGAGACACAGAGAGAGGGACACAGGGTGGAGGAGAAGCAGGCTCCCTGCAGGGAGCCCAATGTGGGACTCAATCCCAGGACCCCAGGATCATGCCATGAGCCAAAGGCAAACGCATGCCATGAGCCAAAGGCAGACGCTCAACCACGGAACTATCCGGGTGTCCCAGGTTTCACTTCTTTTGGCCATATCTATTTTATTATTTTTAGTGGATCCCAATGTGGCATCCTTGTATCATAGAAGATCAAACTTTCCCTGATAAAGTCAATGCAACGTGGACACCTGACTCCCTGTGTTTGGTGTCTTTGCATCCCCATCAGGTAGTCGGGCAGACATACCTGGTGAGCAGCCCCTGGAGATGAAATCCAGTTCCATAAACAACCCCAGTTACTTTGTCAGAGGGTCAAATCTCACCGGTGTTTGGCAGAGCAGGGTATATGCTCCCCAGTCTGCACTTGCTGGGTTGGGGTCCATGGAGCAGTATCTAAACCGTTAAGAAATAGGGTAAATATCAACAGGCCTTTTTTTGTTTGGCGCACAGTGATTCCTACAAAGCGAGTCAGGGGTTGGAAGTCTGTGGGTGTCACTTGGCTTTTTTCCCCTACTTCTTTAAAATCTGACATTTCAAAAACCAGAATGTCTGAGTTTACTCCTCTTGGATTGTGCCGCTTTGCCTACTCTACGTGGCGTCAAAACTTCAGATAGATGCTAGCATCACACCACATGAGGCTCGACGCGGGGTGGTTTCTATATAAAAAATCTTACAAAGCTAGATGGCTCACAGGTTTGGAAGAAATGCATCTTGAGATGTCACGATTGCATCACCTGTTGTAGAAATACCAACAGCGCCCTTTGCACTTTCCCCGACAGGGCACTGCTTGATATATTGTTTAACATTATCGTTAAATAGTTGGGTTTGGCTCTTTCTTTCTTTCTTTCTTCTTTCTTTCTTTCTTTCTTTCTTTCTTTCTTTCTTTCTTTCTTCTCTTTCTTTCTTTCTTTCTTCTCTTTCTTTCTTTCTTTCTTCTTTCTTTCTTTCTCTCTCTCTTTCTTTGTTTCTTTCTTTCAGAGAGATGTAGAGAAAAAGAGTAAATGCAGGAAAAGGCAGCCTGAATGTTCTGCTCATCTGCTCAACGCCATCTTATCAATGGTGCCAACTGGATGCAGGGCCATCGCCCTAAGATGCACAAGTCCGACTGTGGTCTCCATGCTGTGAGCCTGTGTCTGGAAGCTCGATACGGCCAACGGAATAATTCATAATCTTTATCGACGGTCTCTTGATAGCTTTAGGAGGGTGGATCTTGATGTGTCTGAGTGGTTGCATGTCCCATTTTCACATGCTCCAACCACACCAAACTCCCAGGGTTTGCTTGTCTCATGCCTCTAGGCACCTATTTCTTCTACCAAGTTCTCTCGGAGCCTTCTCCTGACCGTCTGCTGGACGTTCCTTTTGGTTTTGGAACAGACACCACTTATTCTGGGGAAAGTCCTCCGATCCTTCACGCTGTGATGAGGTCTCCCTACTGAAGTGCCCTTGTCACCCTGCACACATAACCCTCCTTTCCACCCCAGTGGCTTCTCATAGGATTAATTTCCTATCTGTCCTGAAGCACCGGATTATACCAAAGAGTCCAACCAGCTTGATAATGTCCCCCATGTGGGAGCCATTGGAGGGTCCCATTTGCTTGAATTCATGAAAGACGTTTTCATTTCCACTTGAAATGGAATCCTGAACAAATAATCACGTAGTTTTATATCGCCCCAAACCATTGTTCAGGATTAGCAACGCAGCATAAAGGCATCACTCACTCTGTAAGTGATTTTGACGCAGGGTTTGCTTTTGTTGTTCTGGTTTCTCCTCCCTCCCTCCTTGGTGGATTCGTGGTCACTGTGCTGCCGGGGAGAGGCGACTTTGAAAATTCTCAGCAAGCCCACATTTGTGCTATTGTGATATCAGAGGCTCCCGGTCGGGGTCCCGTTGGAGGAAGCTAAAAGTCACTTCACCAATGATGCTCCCTGGTGAACAGAGGCTGGCAGCTGTTCTTTTCAGGTTCGGCTTTGAGGATTCTCACAGGAAGATGGCAGGTGAAAAGACGATCTTGGAGTGATCTTAAATAATAGAGAGCGCTCCAGCCTGGGAGGGCCAGCTGCTCCCCATGGGCTGGGTGACATTTGTCCAGCACAGAACAGTCGGCCGCAGAGACCGAAGGCGAGAAGGAAGCCAAGGGCATGCTAAGGCTCCTCTTCCTCGTCCCCGTGGAAGAGATTTTAGGCACGCTTTCCACGCCTGGTTTATGGGGTGCAATTACACGACAACGTGATGAGGTCACAAGAGAACCTGAGGAAGAGCCCCAGGGGGAGCTGTCCAGCGGCCCAAGGGTGCAGTTCTAAAAATTTCCCCCAAGAGAGTCAGGACAAGATCTCTTTCATATCGTGCGCCTGACTGCAAAAGCAGGTTGGGAAGCTTAACCATCCAGGTCTGCAGAAGCAGGTGACCACTGTACAGTTTGCATTTCCCCCAAAAGACCTTTGAATGACTATGAAATAAGTGCATCCTCACGTCTGGTCCATAGGTGGTGGTGGGGGGGGGGGCAATGCTAGTCTTGTGTGGACGCCCTGAAAGGCAGGCCTGACTTACAAATGCCATGTCCCAGCAGAAGCACCCCAGCTCCCCGGCAGTGAGTGGCGAGGGCAGGGGGGCTGGATCCGGCCCACGACCTGCTGTGAGTGCTTTAGAGCCTGTCACGGAGGTGAGTGTGGCCGCCCGTCCCCACCCGTCACCCAGCGCTCCTCCTCTGATGTCCTGGGGACATGGCTCAGGCCCTCTGGCCCCTGCAACACCCTCCGACTCTTCCAACCAGCCCGCTGCAACACATGCTCGCCCTCCTCCCCCAGCCCCCCACCCCGGGCACAGCCAGGTGCACGGTCTAGGAATTGGGGACCCGCCCACCAGGGTCAGCAAGGTGTCACTGAGATGACAGACAATACGTCCACACGCGGCCAACATTGCGGTAGCTGGTAGAGGAACCTCGCATGAAGAATCCGCGGTCCTCTTCCCCCTTCCCCTCCTTCTCCTTCCCCTCCTCCCCCCATCTTCCTCCTCTCCTTCATCCTTCCCTCCTCATCCTCCTCCCCCTCCTCCTTCTCCCTCTCCCTCTCCTTTTTATTCCCCTCTCTTCCTCCTCTCCTTCCTCCCCATCTTCCTTTCCTCCTCCTCCCCCTCCTCCCCATTCTCCTTTTCCTCCTTCACCCCCTTCTTCCTCCTCTTCATCCCTGTCCCTCCCCCTCCCCCTGCCCTTCATCCCTTCTCCTCCTCCCCCTCCTCCTGTCCTCTCCCCTTCATCCTCTCCCCCCTCCTCCTATCCTTCATCCCCCTTCCCCTTCCTCCTCCTCCCTTTCCTCCTACCCTTCATCCCCTTTCCCCTCCTCTTCCTCCTCTTCCCCATCCCCTCCTTCTCCTTCCTTCCCCTTCACCACCTCCTTCCCCTCCTCCTCTTCTTCATCCCTCTTGGTCCTCCTCCTTCCCCTTCATTACCTCCTCTCCCTCCTCCCCTTCAACCCTCCTCCTTCCTTTCCTCTTCTCCCGCTTCCCTTCATCTTCCTGCTCTGCTCTTCATCCCCCTTCTTCCTCCTCTTCATCCCTCTCCCTCCTCCTCCTCCTACCCTTCATCCCTCTTCCCTCTCCTCTTCCTCCCCTTCCCCATCCCCCTCCTTCTCCTCTCCTCCCCCTCCTCCTCCCCCTCTTCCTGTCCTCTCCCTTTCATCCTTTCCCCCCTCCTCCTACCCTTCATCCCCCTTCTCCCTCCTCTTCCTCCCCTTCCCCACTCCCCTCCTTCTCCTCCTCTCCCCTTCACCACCTCCTCCCCCTCCTCCTCTTCTTCATCCCTCCTGATCCCCTCCTCCCCCTTCATTGCCTCCTCTCCCTCCTCCCCTTCAACCTCCTCCTCCGTTTCCTCCTTCTCCCACTCCCCTTCATCCCCCTCCTCTCCTCTTCATCCCCTTGTTCCTCCTCCTCCTTCATCTTCCTCCTTTTCTTTGAAAACCAAAATAAAACCAGAAGCAAACCTCTATAAAGTCTTTTAGAAGCCAGTACCACGCTTGAAGTGGCTGCTCCAGAAATGAGTCAACGAGAATTTCATCTCACACTGACCCAGAGTATTGATTACAAGCCAGCAGCAGAGCCTTGGGTGCCTTAATGAAGCCATGGACAAAAAGAATTCTGTTTAGAAAGAGAAATGCAAGCCGCGTACCTGCAGGCTGCATAACCGAATGTGTTCCTCTTCTGTTTCTTGAAGCGAAGGGAAGATTCTGGAAGCCACAGCGAATGGTAAGGCAAATCCTGTAAGGTCTCCTATTTAGATTACAACGATTTGCGCTTCCATCCCATCTTTCTCCTAAGCTGCTCTGTGAGTGTGCTGCCTCATGTTCATTCTCTCTCTGGGTTTCCCTAAACTCCGTTCTTCACCATTTTCCTGCAATGCTCAAACACAGGTGTAGAAACCCAGGGACTGCAAAGCACTGTCCTTGGCAAAGTGATTGTTGTTATCACCATTATGGGAACATGATTGATCAGCTGGGATCAAGCAGGTGAAGACCTCTGAGTTGGTGAAAAAAAAAAAAAAAAAGAAGAAGAAGAAACGCCAGGGATTTGGATCCAAAGTGGTCTCGAGCCCCAGGGCCCTGAAACAGGGAGCATTCTGTAGGAAGTTGTAGGAGTCAACAGGCAGGTTTCCCACTCAGGACGGTTGTGAAACAATTAAGCAGTGGTTGCATAATCATTCAGAAACGGTGCACAAAATTAAGCGCTCATAGTGTCATCCTGCTGAATTGCCCTTAGGATGAAAGGGGTGTGTGGGGCTGCCCCTGCCATATAGTCGGGGGACCCCGGGAAGGTGCTCTACACCCTGCAATGCACAGGGCAGCCACCACCACCAGGGACTGTGAGTCTTGCAATGTCATAGCACTGAGGTTTGGAAACTCTGAGCACTGCGTATGTATTTCAAGGTTTGGGTGTCCGTTTCCATCCACATGGAAGTGTAGCTGTTCCTTTTTTTTTTTTTTTTTAAAGTAAGCTCCATACCCAACGTGGGGCTTGAATTCACAACCCTAAGACCAAGCGTTGCATGCTCTACCCACTGAGCCAGCCAGGGGCTCCGAGCATAGCTTTCTCGGTAAGTTGCTGTAATGGTTCATTTTATGTGTCTGGGTCATGAGGCGCCCAGATAGTTGGCCAAACACGATTTCTCGGTGTGTCCCCGAGAGTGTTTCTGGATGAGATTAGCATTTCAATGGGCAGACCTGGTGGAGCGGATGGCCCTCCTCAGCGTGAGTGGCCTTGGCCTTGGCGAAGTCTTTGAGGGTATGGATAAAATAAAAATGGTGGAAGAAGGGAGGATTTGTTGTCTGCTGGTTGGCTTGAGCTTGGACATCGATCTTCTCCTGCCCTTGGACTGGGACTTACACAGTTGGCTTTCTCAGATCTCAGCCCTTTGAACTCAGACTGGAATTGACACCATCGGCACCCCTGGGTCTCCAGCTTATAGGTAGCATATCGAGAACTGCTCAGGCTCCATTAGTATGTGAGTCAATTCCCAGAATAAATCCCTTTCTACGACTATCTGTACGTATTATTGCTGTTTCTCTGCAGAGCCTGAATACCTATTTTATCCAAATCAGAAGTGTTTCTTGAGTGGCTCAGCCACTGACTTTCTTTATCTTCATCCTTTACCTGCTGACGATGATGACTCCATTCATCCTTGTGCACTGGCTGCTGCACGCCCAGCAAGATGTGTGGATCGGGCTTTCAACAACGAGCTTATGAATCCAAGCCGATTCTTAAGTTCTAAAGAGAGGCTGTATATTCTAATGAGAATCAAAGCATAGCTCCTCATTTTGAGGAGCTTCAGCTGGCATAGTCAAATTACTATTTTTTTAAAGATTTATTTATTTATTTATATTAGAGAGAGAGAGAGAGAGAGAAAGCACAAGCAGGAGGGACAGAAGGAGAGGGAGAGAGAATCTCAAGCAGACTCTTGAGCTCCATCTCATGACCCTTAGATCATGACCTGAGCGGAAACCAAGAGTCAGATGCTTCACCGACTGCACACCACCGAGGTGCCCCCTAACATTGCTTGTTGCACTCTTTGGAGCTCTTCTCGATTTTATCGTTTGTCCCTTCTGAGAAATTAGCCATGCTAAATAAACTGCTTTATGTCCACTATTAAGGGCTCCCAAAGGCAGTAAGTGTTGCCTAGGTAAATTGTCTTGGTTTAAAATTATAGCCAAATATAAACCTAATTAAAATCTCCGACCAATGTTTTGCAATGTCATTTTTTTCCCTTGATATTAGATATAACTGAAGTTTTTATTGTTCACTGCGTAATGGGTTTTTGCTGCAATTTACTCAGGTATAAGAAGCCAAGAGTTTAATTTGAGATAATAAGTTTATGGGTTATGTTTATAACTGATAAACCGACTATTTGGCCGTCCTGAGAAGAGAGAGCCGAGTGGCCGTGGTCTGCGTGTTACTTTGGCAGCTCGATCTTTTCCATTTGTGGGTTACGAAACAGACACTGGTCTAATAGTATCAGCCATCACAGGCCTGGCAGTGATAGACACTTGGGATCTCAAGATGAATGCCTCTCTCTGCTTTCATTGAGCTATGTTTTCTAAAGCAGAGAATTGGCCTGCACACTGCTCTATGCATGTGCTTCTCCTCACAAAGGGGAAGCCAGATACAGGGAGAGACATTTTTGCAACATTTACACTGAACTTTATGATAAACGCCATGAAGATGAGCATAGAGGTGACAAGGCTGGATGAAGGTTGTGTCGTCGATGGTTCACGGAGATTGACATCAAAATCAGTCTTTGAAACTTTTCTATCTGTAGATCACTGCGGGGAACGGCCAAAGAGCATGCAGTGGATCTCATTCCCTCTTGGAGTCTAGACAATGTTTGTCATGAATAGACATTAGGTGGCAAGATCTATTTTCTTTTTTGGGGGGGCGGGAATGGGAATAACAAATGTAGGTATTGGTTTTGCAGGTTAGAATGGTCTGTGTGGAGACTGTGGAGGGCTAGAGGCCTTGCTCAGGGGACGCTGGCAAGTTCTGTTTCACGAGGATCGACTTCAATTTGCTAAGGAGCGTTCAGGACCCCACAGCTGCCTCCCTGGTCCAGGCAGAGCAGAGAGGAAGCATGGAGGCTGCAAACTAATGAGACAGGAACCTAACATGCCAGAGACTCCGATCTGATTGAGGAGGCTGATGTAGAAATGGACTCTTGAGTATAATGTGGTCAACCAATCAAGGTTCTTCACCTTGGCACTGTGAGCATTTGGTGTTAGATGGCTGTTTGATATGGGGTGACCTGGGCACTGTAAGGTGTTGAGCAGCATCTCTGGTCTCCACCCACCAGATGGCAGGAGCACCTCATGCTAAGGCTTGACAACCAGAAATGTTTCTGGACTTTGCCAAGTGTCCCGTAGGGATAAAATCACCTCAACTGCAAATAATTGACATAGATGGAGGGCTGGCTATCTGGCTGGATAGACAGACATAAGGATGGATGGATGCATGCATGCATGGATGGATGGATGGGTAGATAGATATAAGGATGGATGGATCTTTATGATGGATAGATTGATAGATGATAGTTATGTTGGATTGATGGGTAGATGGATAAATAGATATAGGCATGGATGGATGGATCGATACGATGGATGGATAGATAGATCGATAGCTAGATATGACAGATGGATAGATGGATGGACAGATAGCTAAGGCAACAAGAGTGACCTCAGCAATAGTGATATTCGGGGATGGATCTTTCTATGTTACATGGGGGCACCCTGTGCACTGTAGCACATTGGGCAACATCCCCGGTCTCCACCCACCACATGCCAGTTGCACCCTTGCCACAACCAAAGATGTCCCCAGATATTGCTAAGTGCCCCCTGGAGGACAGAGTTGTCCCTATGTGGTAACTGCTGAGCTAGAACTAAGCTGACCTGCTATTGGACATCAAGGGGGCTTTTACAAGAAGCCATGCTGAGTCATAACTGTAGCAAAAGCGCCTGGAAAAATCAATAACAGTGATACTTTTATTATTAAAGATAGTGATACTGTTTTTATCGTGGATTTTTTTTGAATTTTATATTTTACAATTTGTTTTAATTTCTTTGAATGTTGCATTGAATGTTACTCAGTGTTTGCATTATATTTCTGTGTAGTTATATATACGTTATATCATTTATTATGTTAATTTGCTTCTTTATCTTTTTATTCTTAATTGTGATTCAAAAAAAATTTCGGAAAAGTGACCGTTTTGACCATTTTCAAGCATACAGTTGGGTTACGTGAAGGACACTCACAATATTGTGCATCCACCTCTCGAGCATTTCCACCCTAACAGACTGAAGCTCTGTCCTCAACAAACACTAACTCTTGTTCTCCCGCAGCCCCTGACACCCTCTATCCCACGTTCTGTCTCTATGGATGTGACTCCTCCAGGGACCGCAGTTTTGTGAAATCATAGCATTTTCCTTTCTCTTGCTCTCACTTCTTTTTGCCATATATTCAGAAGTAAAATGGTGGCCATAATGGTCCCAAGATTCTAAATTTTGCCAGAGGACACTAGTATCATTACTGGAACGCACTGATTGCCTGGTTCTGATCTCATCTTGAAGATTATTCATTTTGTAAGTTCACATTAGGGGAGTTTTCTTTATTATAGTCTCTCTGGACCTCGTGGAGATGAGGAACTCATCTAAGTCCTACCTCTGGAAAGAGACACACCTGTTAAATGCAGGCAGCACATGTGGGGACCCCACAGCCCATCCCTGCGTGCTCCCACCTGTGGAAAGTGGGAAAACCACTTTTGGACCAGACTCATGGATGAGACGTGCACCTGTACCCAAGAAATATTTCTGGTTAACCTCATGATTGGCTTTATTTTTTTTTCTTATGCTTCTTTCTAATTCCTCAAATGCAGATATTGGAGGAAGACTATGAATAGTTATTAATTGATTTATAATTTTTTCACGCTTCTTCTGTCCATTTAATTCTTTTAGATTTTTGATGAGAATTAATTAAGCCCGATGAGCATTTAATAGAGCAATGCGTTTTTATTAATATGTTTACACTTGCTTTCTTAGAGACAAAATGATGAAAATTGGCAGAGCCCTTGGAAATACATAATGCTGCATTTATAGATATCAGAAAAATGTCCTTTCTTCTGAGAGGTAACAATTAAGACGTTGCTTTGTCCCGTGACATAATTATATAGGTGATTACTGTGTCTGATTATAGATGGCAAGGACCTAAAAAAACACAGAAGCAGGTAGTGCATTGATAAGCATACATATAAAGGAGAACTGGCCTCTGTAATCCTTAAATAACAATGAACTGTTATCATACAGGCAAAATTAAATTATTTAAAACAATTTTATATATTGAAAAATGGTGGATAAGAGGAACTCTATGCTGTCTATGGAGAAAGTTAAAAAATTTTGGTAGGAATTAAAGGGCTCAAGAAAACGTCATTTCACCCAAAATTATTGATTTTACTGGTTTGTCGTGGCTTATGGACTCCTTCTCCACAAAGTCACCAGGTGACATTTGTAGGCCGACAGCCCCACAGGGAAGGGAAACTTGGCGTTTTATTGGAAGGGAAGGAGACAGATGAGCAGATGGGCACACTTTGCCCAGCCCCCAGCTCAGAGGAGAACTCCCAAGGGCCGTGACAGCCGACCTGGGCATGCATGGTGGCCCAGAGACAGAGTGGGACCAAGAATCCAATCCAGACACTGCAGAGTCACCACAAGCAGTACTAACTCCCAGCTAGGAGATGACGCACTACAGTCTGGGGATCTTCTGAACAGCATGGTGACTGCACTTAAAAATACCACGTTATATATGTGAAAGCTGCCTGGAGTCTGTATTTTAAATGTTCTCATTAAGAAAGGAAAAGGAAAGAAACGGACTGTCATGGGAGATGATGGGAGTGTTAGCTGATCTTATTCTGGTAATTGTTTTGCAACAGATACTTCTTAAAAATCTTAAAAAAATTTTTTTTAAAGATTTTATTTATTTATTCATGAGAGACACACAGAGAGAGAGAGGCAGAGGCATAGGCAGAAGGAAAAGCAGGCTCCATGCAGGGAGCCCAATGTGGGACTCAATCCCCGGTCTCCAGGATCACACCCTGGGCCTCTGAGCCATCGAGGCTTCCCAATCTTTTTAAAATTTAGATTAAATTTAGTTACCATATAGTATATCATTAGTTTCAGGTATAGAATTTAGTGATTCATCAGTTGCATACAACACCCAGTGCTCATCTCATCACGTGTCCTCCTCATGCCGGTCACCCAGTTACCCCATCTTCCCGCCCACCTTCCCTCCAGTAACCCTATTAGGTTCCCAGAGTTAAGAGTGTCTTATAGTTTGTCTCCCTCTCTGATTTCAGCTTATTTTATTTTTCCTTCCTTTCCTCTATATTGTGCTGTTTTATTTCTTAAATTCCACATATGAGTGAAATTATATGATAGTTGTATTTCTCTAACTGACTTATTTCACTTAGCATAATACCCTCTAGTTCCAAATGGCAAGATTTCATCCTTTCTGATGGCTGAGTAATATTCAGCTGTATATATACACCACATCTTATTTACCTATTCATCTGTCCATGGACACCTGGACTCTTTCCATAGTTGAACGTTGCTGCTATGAACATTGGGGCACATATGCCCCTTCAGATCATTACATGTGTATCCTTTGGGTAATACCTAGCAGTGCAATTGCTGGATCATAGGTTAATTCTATTTTTAAACTTTGAGGGACCTCCATACTGTTTTCCAGAGCTGCTGCATCACTTTGCATTCCCGCCAACAGTTGGAACATATTCTTGTATCAACTCACCCCACTGAACACCTGACAGGTATACAATGTGATGTGTCAATTGTATTGCAATAAGACCCAAGCAAAAAAAAAAGTTGCTTACTGTATAAAAATGGATCACCATCCTGATTGTTTAGCCAGGCAGGGAATTTTAGATAAAATAAAGCACTATCCTCACAAATGTTTGCATTCGATTTCTTTTCTTTTTTTATTGCAAAAGATTATGGTCAGGACTGTCAGCACCCGCAGGGGTGCTTCTTACTATAATTGTTCCAGTAATGCGCTTTCAAATGAAAATGTTAAATATCCAGGTATAGCTCAAGATATAGATTGATACTGTTTTAAGGGATCTGATGCATCGCAAAATACGGCAGAACTGAAAGGTAAAGAGATAATGACACACATCTTCGTAGCATGTGTGCAATTTATTCTATTTTATTCACAGTGTATAGATAATGATGGAAAGATATTCTAACTTACAATTGCTTATACTCTTTCTATCCCTATGCATCTAAGTGTTCACATAGAGGGGACAATCAATACTACTTAATTCCGTTCTCTGTAATGAAAGAAAATGTCTCGGATGCCTATTTCACCAATGACTATCATCGTTGTATTTCAGATTTGACTCCTTTTTGGGGGTCAGAGGGTGGCATTAATATTTTTACTCTGCAATCCAGCTAAATTACCACAGTGTTCTTATTTTGGATTATTATGGATCGTACTGAGACTCAAAGCTTAGTATTATTGCAAATGGGAGAGAAAAGGTGGTCAGACCAGCTGTCTGCCTGGTATGGAATCGATGGTTTTACCACGTTCTAAGCATCCATGGCTCTATTGGCTCCAAATGTTTCTCCAGGAAATGCTGGTTTCTCTGCAAGCAACAAGGGAGACAGTCTTCCTTTCCCTTTGTGCATATTCTGCTTCTTTGTAGTAGATGATGAGTATTGGTCAGCATATGTTATTTAGCGAGTTAATGCATATCTTGCTTAACACGTCTGGATTGACTTTAACCACACACAGATGGATCCCAAGTTGGGATGCATCCACGTCATTGAAACTGCTTTAACCTAACCCAGCATCCTTTCCTAGGTAGAATCCATTTCACACTGGTTTTCATTCCTGTGGCTGCTTTCGGTTTGTATTTATGAGTTTCAGTGAAAGTACTTCTATACCTGCCAAAATTGAAGTTTTAAGCTTTCAACGAGAGTTTGCATGCTGTGGGTCTCTGGACATTTGTGGGTGTTTTGTTTGTTTGTTTGTTTGTTGTTTTGTTTAGTTCTTTTTCTGTAGTGACAATGGAGAAGAAGTTCCCGGAGGAGATTGCTGTCTAGACAGGACCACTTTTCCTAACGCATCTGCCCACACTAATGATGGTGACACTTCACGTTTCTGCAAGACGATAGTTCCAATTCTTATGGGAAGGTGACAGCTTCTGCTCATGGTGGCTCTCGAGTGCAGAATCCTGGACTCTGTCCAGAATGAATACCCTGAAAATGACAACTGGACACCGACAGATTGCTTTGGAGATTTGGCCTCCATGAGCTGATGCGAAGTGTCTTTTGAAAACTGTGTCCTGTGCAGAGTGATACAAACGATGAGATAAACAGTATTTTCCCTGGGGATTGTGCCTTTCTCCCCAGCAGGCAACACGCCCAGGTAGCAGGGAATGCAAACCATGCTTTGCTAACTCCACGGACTTCTCAGACTATCTAAACTCTACTCCATCACTTCTATAGACCCCTGTTGTCTGTGGGGGCCTTCCTGGAGCCCAACAGTGAACCAAGGGAGGAAATTCAGGGAGACCAACCACCGTCAGAAATTGCACGGAAATTGATGTGCATAATGAGCTTTTTGAAGGAGAGGTCAGAAAAGTAAGTAAATAATAAATAAATAAATAAATAAATAAATAAATAAATAAATAAATAAGAGGTCAGTTAAGGCTGCCCCTGATTCCCATGGAAAATCACGATCGAAACTGGAGATAAAACAAGGAATCTCAATCTATTTTAAAATTATATGTGGAATGTTGATGTATTTCTGGCTAAGATTTTCCATAAATGATGGGTATTTTTGCTTCTGAAAGATAAGAGAAACTTAATTTTTTGTTTGATTGATGAGTTCTAGGGCAATGTTTTCAAGGCGGGGCATAATAAATAGGTACTTTTCTTATTGTGAAAGTTTCTTGACATAACACGTAATACTGGCTGCATTTGGAGCCCCTGAGCAGAACACGTGGAGTTTGCGGGCAACATAAATAGAGGATTAAAGACACTGAGACCTTACAGAGAGATTTGAAGAGGGAAAATTGTATTTCAGTATATATACATACAGATATATTCAGGGAAGTCTTAATAAAGCAAAAATGCTTCATGTGGGAGGCAGAATGATGTCCACCAATGATGTCCAAATCTGAAACCCCTGGACCTGTGAATATGGCCCATTGCATGACCTATGCCATCTTGTAAGAGTTGCCAGAACCATCCGAGCTTCTGTAAACTTCTTCCATGAGCTGGAAATAGTAATACTTGAAACGATATGGTCCAGATGTGTGCATACTGATGATGCATTGCTGTATGACCAATACGGCTCATACAACTGTTGACCATTTATATATGGAGCATACACACTTGTGGGATGGATAATTCCACTGAAGAGCAACATAATCCCACATCACTCTACAGTGTTTTGGGTTTGTTGTTGTTGTTGTTGTTGTTGTTGTTGTTTTTACATTTCTTTGGAAATTGAGTTTTGCCAGTTGGATCTTCCTTGGGCAAAGGCCATGTGAATTTTCTCTGTATTATTCCAATTTAGCATATTTGCTGCCCAGATGAGCTTGAGGTATGCCAACTGGGAAGGGATAAAGCACATATCCCCCAAACTGCCCTTACCTCTGACATGGATTGCAACTTCAAGGGGGCCTTTCAAGGTGAACCTTAAAGACCATCCCCCATTCTTGAAATTTTCCAGAAGGATTCATAGAACCTTATGCAAGCTGGAGGGGTCCCAACTTAGGATTTCCGTCATCTTCTCCCAGTGGACTCATGGACAGCGTTATGTCCTTCCAGATATGATGTGTGAGAACACAGGCACAGTATCACCAACTGGGGGAGCTCACCTGAGACTTGGTTCTGAAGTTGTATTGCATTAAATGCCTCTCTGGTTGACATGAGTCTCCAGCTTCTCCGGGAGCCGGGACCGATACCTGTGTTCTCCAATTCCTATGCGGGTTGGAACCGAGGGGGCACAGCCCAAAGCCCCCAACATGAGTCATACTGTAGACTGTACCACATGGTCCAAGGTGGGAGGCCAAGGTGGGCACTCTTGGGAGGGGCACTGTCCAGAAGCCAAAAGGCCAGATCTGTCTTAGATCAGGTCAGTTCTTCACTACAAACATGTTCATGGACGCCAGCAATTCTCTGATTCTTAAGCCCCTTTTTGTTATGTAGTTGGAGTGATTTTGTTATGTAGTTGGAGTGATTGTTCTTGACGGAACTAATGGAAGATCCAAACCCATGGTGGGACCTAAACATTATAATATACAGATCTTGGCTACATGGCTAAAATGTTTTTGCGAGTACCAACCTGCCTCTGTTTTTCTTTTACAATTCTTGATAAGAGGTTGAGGGATGCTCCTTCAAATCTAAGCACTTTGGATGCCAGTGGAAACCTATATTCTATATTGATGGTGTTAACACGGTGCTCCAATGAAAACGATTACAATCTACTTTGAGAGATGCAATCATTCCCTCAAAACTCATTTAAAATCCACTCCAGAATCTGTCTTCGCGAACATTCTATGATAATGGTCAGAAAATGAAATTGCAATCACAAAATAAAACGAGGAGGAGTACCTATTTCTGCACCCAGAACCTTCCTGATGCTATCAGATGACGGCGCTCATCAATGCACAGTGACAGAGACAAGAAAAACCCCGTGAAGCAGGATGTGTGCCTAAGGTTGGCTGGGTCTGGTTTCTTCTAATCGGGATATGCATGGCTGGCACCTGTGTCCAAGTGAAAACCAAGCTCCCAGGGGGATTCTGAGCCAGCATCATGCTCTTGCTTTTCCCTGAGCATTATTATGTATTTCTCAGGTGCAATTTTCTCTCCAATTGCACCTCCATGAAGGTCATGGGTTTCTTAATTCCAGAACTTCTGACACTCCCACTCGATTTTGTCGCCAGGGATCTAGTTGCCATTCCAAAAACTTAGCCTTTCGATACTGACAAGTAACCAAGGTGTGCAGGGCTTCTGATTCTCAGATGCCTTATTTGGGCTTTATTTTTTGAGGACACAGTAAAATGAAAGGAGTGTACAGAGCCTACTATATACCTTCTGCTCACCCCAAAAATCAACATCCATCAGCAGAGCGGTGCATTTGTTACAATCAGTGAACCTACATGGACACCCTGGCATCGCCCAAGGCACATACTTTACATGAGGGACATTTCTGGGGTCCAACTTTGGGTTTGGACCAATGTGCAACGACATGGATCCATCTGTTTCAGTATCATACAAAATGTCTTCACTGCCCTTCACCTCTGTGCTCCACCTGTTCATCCCTCCTTCTCCCCAAACCCTGGCACTTCTTGATCCTTTTACTGTCTCCATTGTTTTCTCTTTTTCCAGAATGTCCTGGAGTTGGAATCATAGAGTATGTAGCATTTTCAGATTGACATATTTTTCATAGTCCAACGCATTTTAATTTCCTGCACATATTGTCATGGGCTGATAGATTGCTTCTTTTTAGTGCTGAATAATATCCCATTGCCTGAGTGGACCACAATTTATTTATCCATCAGCCGCCTGAAGGGCATCTTGGTTGCCACCAAGTTTCGGCAACCATAAACAAAGCTGCCATAAGCATCCATGTGCGGGATTTTTCTGTGGGTGCAAGTTTTCAGCTCTGTTGGGTAGATACCAGGGAACACAGTATCTACCGCGTATCATACCGCAAAGCCCCATGGTATCTTCCATGTATCATACCGTGTATCATACCGTAAAGCCCCATGGTATATACATCTCTAGACATCTCACTGGTTCTGTTTCTCTAGAGAACCCCGACTGATACTCCAGCTAAGTGGTTTAGGGGTTGTTGAAGTTACAACTTTTCTGAACTTCAGGTGACGTGCCATTAAAACAAGGATCAGCAGACCCATGTCCTGAGAATGGCCGTGAGAATGAAATATAGTCTCTTATGGGACACACTGGCGTGCTCCCCGCAACAGAGTGTGTGTTGGGAAACGATCAGCGTTATTTTTGTAAACCAGAATATTGTTGAGAACTCTATCGTTAACCTGTGCTGTCCCTCCCCAAGGAAGTCTGCCTGCAGGGGGAAGGAGAAGGGTTGTGCCAGCTGAAAGGAAGCTCTCGGGGAGCTCCTGGCTTTGCAGCGTTGCTAATTAGGGAGTGAACCATGTGTGCCTTACACTTTAGGGAGAAACAAGCAGTGGGCTCAGCTTCTATCTTTCTGCAACTCTATGGAGCTCAGATTTACAGTGAGGAATAGGGCAGGCCCTGGGCATCCAGCCCCTCTGTGGGCACCAACACAGTCCTGAATTGTGCAGGGATTTGGAACAGACAGGCTCTGTAGGCAACAGGGCATGAGTACACCGGGTTGTGTTTGTTTTCAGCTCATCTACTTACTAGCTCTGTGGCCTTAAACAGACTGTGTCCTCTCTCGAAGCTCCAGAGTCCCCCTTCACTTGTTGCGCCTAAGTGGTATTGGGTGAAATTCGTCGGTGCTCTTGAAAAAGTTGAGAAAGAAAACAAACAAAAGAAGAAAGCAGTCTCTGTTTTAAAGTATAATGCTGACACTTACGGGGTCAGAGCAGCCATGTGCACATGCACCTGAGACACTGGTTTTGGGGTACATAAAAATTGAACTTACATTGTGCTACGTTACTAAGCGTAAAGGAATTGTCACTGATGGAATCAGAGACGGGAGATTCCCAGGGCAGAGCCCATCAGCATCCAACCAAACTGTTGCGGAGGAGAGAGGGGACTTTCTAAGAGTGGCAGACACCATGGCTGATGGTGCATCTTGGATGTGACAGCCGGACAGGAGATACCATGATGTCATTGGATATTGGGAGGTGCGTCCTGACTTGTTCTGTTCTGCAAAGCAACCTTCTAATTATACTTTGGTTTCCCACATATGGGAAATTTCTATGTGGAAATCTCATGTGGATTTTCTAGTGTGTATGATTATTCTATTCCCCATGTGGGGAAGAGAGAGAAACAGGAAAAGGGGAAAAAATGAAACAAAATGCCAATTAGCATTTCTGGGCCGTTCATCCACCTTATGAGTTTGGTTAATGTCGTTCCATTGCTGAATGCTGCATTCAGTCTCAATTTTTGAGCTTTTAGACTAATGACTAGAACTTGCAGCAGGATTAAATTCATCTACATGACATATTTTGGGGGTATTGAGGCATGTCCTGGTTAACTTCCTTCTTCAGAATTCTGTTTCGGGGACATCTGGGTGGCTCAGGGCATGATCCCGGGGTCCTGGGATCGAGTCCCACATTGGGCTTCCTCTAGGGAGCCTGCTTCTCCCTCTGCCTAGGTGTCTGCCTCTTTCTGTGTGTCTCTCATGAATAAATAAATAAAATCTTTTTTTTAACATTTTATTATTTTTAATTTTTATTTATTTATGATAGTCACACACAGAGAGAGAGAGAGAGAGGCAGAGACACAGGCTGAGGGAGAAGCAGGCTCCATGCACCGGGATCCGGACATGGGATTCGATCCCGGGTCTCCAGGATCACGCCCTGGGCCAAAGGCAGGCGCCAAACCGCTGCGCCACCCAGGGATCCCAATAAAATCTTTTAAAAAGAGAGAATTCTGTATCAGTTAGCCATGCTTCATAACAAATCACCACAAACTTAGCAGCCTAGAAAGCAAACATTTATCATGCATTTATTCTAATCTGGGTCAGATGTCTGGGTATGGATTATTGAGTACTCTACTTGGAGTTTTACTGACCTACAATAGAGGTGTCATGCAGGCTGTGTGTTTTTTCCTGGATTTCAGGGTTTCCTTCCCAGCTTATGGGGGTGTTGGCAAAATTCAGCTCCTTGAGGTTGAAGGACTGCTGAGGTCCACATTTTAATTTTTATTATTAATTTTTTGGGTGCCCATTTTTGTGGTTTCTGTTGGTCTTAAAGATGTGTCTCAATTCTCGGGTGCATAGTTGTGTCCAAGTGCAGCTGCCAACACGGTAGCTTACTCTTCAAAGCCTGTAGGACAACCTCTTACTCAGACGACTAAGACAGAGTCCTGTATCACATAACCCAATCATACAGGTGACATGTCATTGCCATGCTCTGTTGGTTTGAGGCAATTCACAGGTGCCACCTGCATAAGAGTGGAGAGATATATAAAGACATGAGTCATTGATGGCCTGCCATATATATTCTCTGTCTGGCTTGTCCCAGTGGAGCTCCGGTCCAATGGCAACATTTAATCAAAATGGGGTCATTAAGAGGTCTGTGTTCTATGACCTACGGAAAAACCACAGGCATATCACCGACCGTGAGTGTGATATTCTTTTTCATTCCCATATGCGCTCCTTCTCAGGATCCTACACTCACCAGTTGGGGACAATACACCACAGATTGGTAAGAAATAGCAAACTGAAGTAACTACTCACATTCCATTCCCTACATCTACCCAAACTTGGAATGAATCCACTCAGGCAAACCTCAACTGCAGAAAGAAGAAAGAAGGAAGAAAGAAAGAAGAAAGAAAGAAAGAAAGAAAGAAAGAAAGAAAGAAAGAAAGAAAGAAAGAAAGAAAGAAAGAAGAAAGAAAGAAAGAAGAAAGAAAGAAAAAAAAGAAAGAAAGTGACAATACCTTTCTGTTTGATTTAGTGCTGAGCCCCAGGTAAGGCAATGCGATTCCAACTCTTTGTGTGAGCTACCAAATCACAAGTCCTCACCTCTGATGTGTGGGGATCTTGATTCTTTGATTTCATGTAGCGTCCTAGCACCACAAACAAATCCTATGTTCGACGTGCCTGATAAAGGATAGGCAGCATTATGATGTGGAATCGCCACTGTGTATGGCACCAACAAATGAGTGCAGCACGAGAAGGCTGGCGCCAATACGGTAATGCTGTTCTTAAATGCTAGCCTTATTTGTTTCACCTCAAACGAATCTTCTGCCCAGTGGATAGGTTTTTTTTTTTTTCTCCCCTCTAAATAGTGCATCTAACATTATGAATAATTAAAAGGTCATTTAAATTTGCACCAACGTTGACCTCGCACTCATTTGATGAACTAGGTTATCAGATTTATTTTGTCGGTGAAGCCCGACTGGATTATAACAGAGGACGAACCTTATTATTTTGTTATATAGAGGCTGTGGGGTCTGGAGATGCAATTTACGGAATTATAGGAGCATCGCATATGTCGCCCAGATTGTAATTAGAGTTGTGATGTCCTTGGTTTCAGAGTCTTTTGTTTTGTCAGCTGTGCTCTTGAGGATTTTTTTTTTCTTATACCAAAGGGTGTAGCATGAATTAAGAACATTACGCAAACGATGTCCATGTTAACGCGTACTACCTGTTGGTAGCGACCGGTTTGAGGTGGAGGGTTCACGGTGCGTCTGTAATCATGACACTGTGCTGCCTCTCCACCTGCAAGCGAAGCTGAGCGGCTCAGGAGAAGAATTCCTCCAGTTCATTGTGGTTAGGTTTTCCACGCTCCACTATTATATTAACGATCTTTTTTTTTTTTTTTTTAACAGATTCTCATCACCAGGGGTCAAGTGCCTTTCCATAGCTTGTTTGCAGGAGTTCCTCTATGTCCAAACTATCTCTGACGCCCGTAGAGGGTGTGTGAGGATGTGTCAAAGGAGATACTTCAAGGTTCCTCATGCACTAATCCTTCAGGAACAGCTCATAACCACTCTCTATGCAAAATTACTTGTGGGTGGTATTGCCTTCGGAACCTGCAGCAAGCTGGCTTTCCCTGGCCCCCTGCCTCAACTGCAGACTACTTGAGCACGCACGTCCTTGGGTGAGAGGGAATTCTGCTGGGTTTTTCAGAAGCCTCAATCTGCCAAAGCTACGCTATGGTTCATGCAGAATTGAAGAGAATCTCTCTTCTGACCTATTCTCTACCAGTATGAGTATTGTCCTGGCTCAGTGGAGACACTTGAATCTTAGAGATTGTTCATGCCAATGACTCCTGTGGTATTTTGCACGGAGGACCCATTTGCGGTGTCCTGCTCTATCCTAGTGTCCTCCAAGACTCACTCACGAGTTCCTGGAGACAAGATGGACAACGTGAGTTTGGGACATCACAGTCTAGCAAGAGCTGCCTTCAGTGACTGAGCATGAGACCTGGCCATGCTGATTCTCATTAGCTCGATGCTATTCTAAGGATGCTTTTCTGGTCTGTTCCATATTTCCCCTCTTGTGTGTCCAACACATCCAGGAATCAGCTTTAAACACATCTGGGGCTGAAGGACACACTTGCATGACTCGGAAGGAAGACAACATGATTGGGCTTTCTCCAACCTTCCTCATTGGTCTGCATGCGTCTGAGTCTGCCGTGTTGCCCAAGTGTGTGTCTTGGACATCCATCATTTCATCATGGGTCAACGGTAATGACACAAAAACACGATGCTTGATGGATCATGCAGGAGAAACCTTCAAAACATGTAATGGAATCCATGTTCTGCTCCATTTATCCAGAGCACAGAAGACTCTTTCCTACAGCTATGCTTCAAATGAGACACTAATAACAAATGAGAAAATGTTACCTATTGGGGGGAAAATGCCGGCGGCTGCTGAGGTGATAAGAAAATCTATTACTGACCTTCCCTCTTTCTTTATGGCTCCTAGAGTGAATTCAAGGTCTTATTTGTCATGCACAAGACATATGGGTAATGCTTAATTGGAGTGAATAAATTATAGGAATTATATCCACATTCAGGCCCCAGAGGGTTCTGGTTTTTCTTCCATAGAAGCGACTGACCTCGCGCTCAACTAATTATCTCCTTGGCCTCAGCTAGTTAATCGAGTTAAGATGTCAGAAGATCTTAAGACCAAAATACTATTCCTGAAGTTGGTTTTTCTCATCCTCGTTAATTTTCAGAAGTGTGCTTCAAAGTCAGAATATGGCATTCTGTGTCTTTTTGAAATCAGGCTGGAGAGAAGGAAGATGCACAGTTGGGTGAGAATCAGACTTCTTGGAAATGGCCTGGGGCCATCCCTCGGATATGTGCACATTAAAAAAAAAAACATATTTTCACAGAGCCCTTTCCTGCATGGGGCATGGCAGGCGGGTTTGGACTATACCCTATTTTTCTTCCCGTGACGCCGTTTCTCTTGAGCTGTGTGGAAGCGGCCGCGGCATTAAATCAGAGTTCCCGCGGCAGAACCGGGCACATATGGGCCATAAAATACCCAGATTGGAGCTGATTGGGATATCAAATTATGAGAAGATTACCCAGGATGACAACATGATGGGTTTACCTTGCCGCAGAAATGGAGATGTTGTTTCCTTCGTCTGTAGGGTGACATATTAATGAGAACACCAGTGGACGGGTGCGTTTGCTGCAGAGGAGGGACAAGGAAACACTTCTTCCCCTTCAAGGACAGTTCATGGTTGGATTCCCACCCACCCCCCTTCTCTCTTTAAGAAAGGGAAGCAGGAACATTATACCCACACCGAACAATATGGCAATTTGCCAAGCACTTGATTCCAAATACGAGGCCAAGTGGGACGTTAGGAGCAAGATAGAATCCACATGGTGAGCCTGGATGTTCGCGGGCCCTCGCAGAACGGCGCCTGGGTAGGGGAGGACACAATGGTCCCTCTTTGTTTCCTTTGTTTTACATAGCTTGGCCTCCCTGGGCTCAGCTGGACTATAAGCAAAAACAAATATATGTGCCTTGTTGTTATTTATTCCCAGTGGATCCAATATTGATATTTTAGCGTGGCTTTTGGACTTCTCCCCACCACACGGGGGGGGGGGGGCAGTTTGCATGATGAAGCAAAGCCACACAGATCAACAGTGACTACACAACTAGTCAGCTCCCCACGGCGTGTGCGACTCATCAAGTCCGGGGTTTCCCCGGGAGCCCAGGAAGCAAATTCAACCCCCTCAGAGCCTACAGACAAGAGGTTTGGAATCCTGTTGACTTCTTGACCATTCTAAGGGCACACAGGACCCAGCAGGGGGTACGGGCCGTGAAGATGATTATGCAAACGCTCATTGCTGAAGACCTTGTTTGAACAAACCAGGCCTCGTGTGTCCCGGTAAGAGGGCGGTGTGTGTGAAGCCCTGATCATGATTCTCAACCGAGGCAGGCTCTGGCCTCCACAAGACTGCACGTCGGGGATGGAAGGAGATTCTCAGGAGGAGCCTTCTGTTGAATTAAAGTCACTCTTCTCTGAGCGACTGGACTTTGAGGAGTGGCGACCTCCTAAAGGATTTCATGCTGAACTCTTGGGTGGTGGGGGTGCCCAGGCTATGGTGGCCCCCATGATCTCCACCTCTTGGTGTTCATGCCTTTGGAGAACCCCTCCCCTTGAACGAGGGTAGGATTGCAACTTGCTTCTAACCATTTTCTTGCCAAGGGAATGTGGCAAAAGTGAGGAGATGTCGCTCCCATCATTATGACCTACTCTACCAGACTCCATCTTATTAGCAAACTGTCTATAGGATCTTGTTGTCTTTGCTGGCTTTGAAGATGCAACTGCTCTGCGTCCTACGGCTGCATTGGAAGCAAATTCTGTCAACAGGGTTTGCTAGCGGACCCTCCCCCACTAGGGCCCCTACAAATGAGACCTCATCCATGGATCTCAGCTTTGCTGAGGGCCCAGATAAGCTATGCCTGGACTCCTGACTCCCAGAAACTGGAAGACAATAGATTGGGGTTGTTTGAAGGCTCTAAGTTTGTGGCCATTTGTTATGAGGTATAGAAAACGAATTTAATCATGCATATTAGCAAACCTGAACACCTGCTGGTCAGACTGCCCTCCATGCTTCCTACCCAAGGCTCCTTCCATTCTACCCAACGCCACCTAAATTTGCAAAGCTAATGTCAAGTGGCACTATCGCCCTCAAGCCCATGACGATCTCTCCTGTCTCCTGTTCTTGTTGGTGAGGGCACACACATGAACAACAGGGCCATGGTACTCTTCAGTTTAATGTGCTTCTATCACAATACGATGCTGCTACCTTAAATTCTGTTCTTCTTCATGGGGTGAATACCACCTGGATACCTCCCAAAGAAAATCTTTATTCCTCGGGTTATGCTATAAATTTTCCAAACAGCCCAGTCTCTCAGCTGCCTTTGCGACGTTGTGTTTTCTGATCGGGGTATCCTACAAACCCTTTTAACGTCCTTCAGCAAGCACACCAGAGCCATGTCATCCTCCAGGCAATTCCTTGCTGATCCTCAATCTTAGCAAAACCATTACTTTTTCCATTCATCGCTTTGGAGAAAACGCAAAAAAAAAAAAAAAAAAAAAAGGCAGTGCTGGGTAAACATTTTTGCTCATCAGCTCCTGCTCCATAAGCTAACCTGGATCATCAGTGCTATTTGGCAACCTGTTGATTCACCTCTCGTTGAACCACGTTTTCCACATCCGCGTCTACAAGTATTCTTCACAAGCATCAAGCTCTGAAGTTTATTTTAACACTTTCCTTAAAAACAAAACAGACTCAACTTCTTTAAAGTATAATTCACATATAACAAAATGCACCCTCTTAAAGTGAACAGTTTGACGTGTTTTGACAAATGTTTATCCAAGTTTAATCACTTAAACAACCCAAAATACATAGTGTTTCTATCACTGTGAAGTGTTCTCTTGTGTCTCTTTGAAATCAATTCCCTTCCACCCTCCCTACAGCTCCCTGGCAGCAACGGATATGCTTTTTTTGGTATCTAATTTTGCACGTAGTTGTTTTTTAGATTTTAATAGGCAGGGATTATGTACTTTATATTCTGTTTTTCTCCCCCTGGATTTATTTTTCTTAGAGTTATGTTTTAAGATGTGTCCTGTCGGTGCCATGCAGATGGTACAATCAACACCTCCTACCCCAATAAAATAATTGGTTAGGATATCTAAAGTAATGATACCATATGCACCAAGAGGGTACAAAAGAATATATTATTCACATTATGAGACTTTTATAACGAGAGCAGAAGGGAGAGGGCACACAAGCTGGTGCAGAACAGTTGAAGCAATGGCAGGGATGGTGACTTTGGATTTTTCAAAAGGGTTTATTATTCTTTTTTTTTTTTTTTTTCTTTTACAGAAGCTCTTCACCCAATGTGGGGCTTGAACTCATGACCCCAGTATCAAGACTCACATGCTCTACCAACTGAGTCAGCCAGGTACCTACCCCCTGACTTTGAAGGTTTTTTAAATTGCTGTTAGCCAGCATGGGCTGGGGTTTGCATGGTTCAAACTACCTGCTGGTACCAGAGAACGTGCAGAAGGATGTTCTCATGAGTTTGCCTAGACGTGGGTGGAAGTAGGCGTGGGTGGAAGTAGGAAGTAGGGTGTAGTCAGGTCTGAAGGTTCTCATGGGTCAAATGTCAGAAGTGAAGCCAGACCCGTCCCAGATAGTCTGTGTGAGCATATGTTCCTTTTTATTGTTCGATAATTAATAGATGATTCTAGGAACAGAGTGCAGACTGGGGGTGTTCTGGACGAAGCTGGTACAGATGCTTGTGTTCAAGTCTTCGTGTGGACACATGTTTTCATGTCTCTTAGGAATTTTTAGTCTGAGTTACCGAACTAGGTTATCCAGTATAGGAATGGGTAATTTCATAAGAAATTGTCAAATGCTTCCCCAACCCATTGTACTCCCAAACTATAAGACGTTCAGTTGCTCCACATCCTCACCAACACTTGATATCTTCAGATTTGTTTCTTGACTTTAGACTTTCCAATGGTCTAGTGGTATATAATTGTCATTTTAATTTGCATTCTCCTGGTATCTACCGATGTTGAGCATCATTTAATGTACTCATTGGTCATTGACATGACCTATTTCATGAAGTGGCTCTTCAAACGTATTTGCCTGTGTTTAAAGAAATTCAATTTTGGATTTCTTGAGTTGTATGTTGGTCATACATTCGGACTACACATCCTTTATGCCAGTTATGCACTGAAATAGTCTGCAATCTGAGTCCTCCTTTCCATTACCTTAATGGTAACTACAGAAAATGAGAAGCCTTAAGTCTTGATGAATTCCACTATTTCAGTTTTTTTTTTTTTAATGGTTTGTGTTGTTTATGTCCTGAGAAATCATTGCATATCATGAGGTCAACAAGATTTCCTATGGTGTCTTCTGGGAGTTTTGTGGTTTTAGTTATGTTTATGCAGAAGATCAGTTTTGAGTTACTTTGAGGATTTGTGGTCTAAGGGTCAAGATGCATGTGTATATTTAGATGTTTCATCACAACTAGGAAAGATTTAATGGAAAGTCTCTTTTCTTTTTCCCCATTGGATAACCTTAAGTAACCCTGTTGAAAATAAATTGGCTCTACCTCTGTGGATTTACTTCTGGACTCTGTTTTGTTCAGATGATCCATATGTCTATTTGCCAATCCTCAACTGCTTTGGAATGAGTATTTGTGTCCCTCCGAAATCCGTATATTGAAATCCCAACCTTTAATGTGAAGGTTTTTAGAGACGATGCTTTTGGGAAGAGCTTGGGTCACGAAAGTGGCGTTGGTAGAGAAATCAGAAATGATTTCAAAAGTCAAATGTAGAACTAATATGCAAGTGGGGAGATAAAACAAACTAAAAAAGTCCAGTCATCCTAGAGAAGGCAAAGATGGGGCGGGGTAGGAAATGTAAGATGAATAGAAAACATTTAGTCAGATGATAGACTTAAACTTATATTTGCTTTGCGGTAGAGGACCTAGTACTCCAGTTACGACACAGAGGTTGTCAGACGGGATACACAGGACAGGAAGAACCAACAGCATTCTTTCCCCCAATAAGTAAAATGTAAATATAATCTCAGAAGGGATTAAAAGAAAACCATACAAAGGATCTGCGATGCTCATATTAATCTCGGGGAAGCAGAGAACTGGTATGAACATCAGACAGGGTAGGCTTTACCCCAAGAACCCTCAGTGACGATAAAGAAGGGGGAATTCCTTACATAGATGTCACCCAAAGTCTTCATTAAACTCTCCTGCAAAAAAATAAAACCACCCATGTGGCCCTACCCTAAATATTTTTGCAAATAGCATTTATCTATAGATTTTAAAGCATTGTTTACCCTAAATCCTTTTGCAAATAGCATTTGTCCATAGAACTTAAAGCATCGTGTACACTAAGTATTTTTTAAAATATTTTATTTATTTATTTATTTATTTGAGAGAGAGAGCATGAGCAGGGGGTGCAGAGAGGAAGAAGCAGAATCCCTGCTGAGCAGGGAGCCCAATGTGGGGCTCAATCCCCGGACCCTGAGATCATGACCTGAGCTGAAGGCAGATGCTTAGCCCTCTGAGCGACACAGGTGCCCCTACCCTAAATATTTTTGCAAATAGCACTTGTCCATAGAATTTAAAGCATCGCGTGCCCTAAATATTTTTTTTTTTTGCAAATAGCATTTGTCCATAGAATTTACAGCATCACGTGTCCTAAATACCTTTTTCGCAAGTGGCATTTGTGTATTGCGTATTCTCTAGCATCAGAATGTGAGTTGAGTATTTATTCTTGTGTCAGGGTAATGGATCAGGTCCCTCAAGAAGAACCCGTAAGAGACTAGAGGATATAGGATAGGACAGATGTGGAAGTGAGGGATCCTCTCCTGTGGGATCTCAGGGAGGCTTCGGAAATCCCCAGAAAGGTATTTCTCACCCAGAGCACCTGGAGGTGAGCTAGTCCACCTCGACACCAGTTAAGCATTGGCTGGCAGTTGTCCCCAGCTGGAGTTGGGAAGTCACGTCCCAGGCCTCTCCAGGGCAGGTAGAAGCAAACGTGCAAAGGAGCACAGGTATGAACCATAGCAGCCAACCTCACAGCATGCCCTGAAAGTCTCCAGGGGAGGGAACGACGGCATCTTTGAGCATGGAATCGATCCGTAACCTGTGCACCCGTGCAGCCCCCTCCTCTCATTCTGCAATAGAATGCCACTTCCTTCCTGCAGTTTCTCTTCCTTCGGGCCATTGCTCTGTCTTCCTGCTACACCTTTGCTTGCTACTAGGTTGGTCACAGGCCATTACTGTCCGTCGGTGAAAGCCCTGCTGCATTCAGCAAGGAGCCAAAGCTTTGCACAGCGCGGTGGCCTCCCAGTCAACGCACAGGCGTTTAATGGGTTCGTCATATGGTTCCTCTCCAGAAGGAAAAGCACGTTGGAAAGCTCCTGCAACCCTTTGCTGTATTTTTAGCAATCTCAGACATCATTGTGGAAATACAAATCGGCGAGTGTTTTCTTTCATTTTTTAAAACGCTATGCAAAAAAAAAAAAAAACGCTATGCCGACTCCACCTGTAAGATCGCCAATCTCCACTTAGATCTCATCTCTTTTAGTCAATAAAACAATATATGAGCTGTAAGAAGAAACATCACACGATGGATAGAATCTGGGTTTCAAGAGTTATTTTAATGTATTCACCATCACTTTGGGGTGGGTGGTTCTCCATTCATGTCATGTGTCCTCATTCTGTTTGTATAAAACCCGCCCTCCCTTCCCACTGGGGAAACCCCAGGGTGACACGTATGTCTTGGTTTTGTACGTACTTTCTGCATATCATAACTTAGTCCGATTACAACTGTAAATATTTAAATGGCAGATTCCTCTGAGCAGGAGAGCCGATTAGCGGTTCTCAGACGTCGGGGGAATGCAAGAATGGACGCGGCGAAGACTTTACCCTGCACAGTCCGCGGCCTCACATGCAGATGCCCCGGTTCTGTCAGTGTGGGCGGGTCCCAGGGTTGTGCGTGTCCAGCAGGCAGGTCCAGGCGGGACACAGGCCATGGTCCGGAGCCTGAGCACGACTCAAGGTGCCCTGATGCCACACAGGCTGGATTTTTCTGCATTTCCTCAGGTCTGTTAGCCAACATTCTGCATCCAGTGGGTGCTCAGAAATATTCTTAACTGTAGACTGACCACCTGTGCTCGGTGGTGCCCACGTGCTTATGAAACCATCCGAAACAAACACACGGTCGAAGCCTTTCATTTCATATTTGAAAGTGAAGATCAGGGCGTAGGGTCTTATGCCCCTTTGGAACTGTGGCCTGGATGCGCCTACTGCTTTATTACTTTCTTTGAATTCTTAGGCTCCTTGCGGTTTGTACGATTTTGTGTCAAATAACATTATGGAAATTACTGGTATCCACAATTTGCACATTTCAATCTTGTTATCCTCAGCACGGTATTTTCTCTAACTGGTTGCCGGCTCATGGGTAATATGCTTATCATGCCTTCAGCATATACCTATGCTCCTCCATGGTGCCAGGTGAACTCTTACTCATCCATCAAAACACTGAATATGTGTTGCCATCTCTGGAAAGTTTTTTTCTTATGTTTCTTCATCCATTCCTGTGCAATCTTTCTTGCCTTTGTCCTGTCTCTGACTTGATTGCTACAAATGCACACACCACTCCCTTATTGTCTATGCGCCTCATCGACCTCCCTCTTACACTGAGATATGTTGCAGGTACAGATTATTTGTGTGTTTGCTCATTTATTCATTCATTTACTTACTCTTCTTATTTTTAATGCTTAGCACGTGGCTTGAAATATGGTGGGAAAAAAATGTAGTCGGATTTATCTAAGTTATACTGAGGTGGTTCAACACTTGGGAATGGTTTTGTCCCTCGTGGGACACTTAGCAAAGTCTGGGAATGATTTTGGGTTGGAAGCTACTGGCCTGTAGTGGGTAGAGGTCTGGGGTCCTGGTAAAGGTTCTACAATACACAGCACACATGCACAGCAAAGCATCACAGGAATCAAAATATCACCACACCAAGGCTGAGAAAGCCTAGTTATTTTGTATGGTCCCCAATGGCAAGTTGTGTCCTATAATTAGATGTTCCTCAATGCACTCAACAAATTACACACCCAAAGTCATTACGGGACAATATGACAAAGTCAATCTCTGTATTTAATCTTATTAAAGGAGTTGATACTTGTTGATTGATTAATTCATTGGTTAATTGAAGGAGTGATTTAACCTTTTCCATTTTATGCACAATTTTCGAAGACATAAGTGGGCAATGGGCCAGAAAAGATCTTTTCCACTGCTCTCATTTTCGGAGCAAAATCAGGTGAAAGCGTCCGATGTGGTTCATCATCCCATAGGGGACTTAGTCTTCAACAAATTAGAAGTGAATCAATCGTAGGGTATCACTTCCATATACCACACTCTTACTCACTTCAAAGTATGAATGAGGAGCTTAGTATAGAAAGTTTTAACTGATTTTTTTTTAACCTTTCTTGATTCTAGACGCTTTCTGTGCAAGTGAAACATGACACCAAAGTGACAGCACAGTCAAGTATTTCGGGCAAAACAATTTCGGAGCTGTGTTTGAAATGGGAAGCATTTGCCATTGACGGCGATACAGCTCTGCGTTCCCAATGTGGCCATATGGGCAGAACTCATTTTGCTTTTATGTATACTGCCATTATTCAGAAGACTTGAGGCACAGGCGGATTGCTGAGGGAAACTGCGTCTAGGTTTCTCATATACTCGAGGGGGAGCTGGTGAGAGGGGTCAGTAAGAGTGACAGTCCCAGTTGTCAGAAACGTTGCTGTCTAGAGAGACGATGAGAACTCCATCTTCACTCTATATTCGGTGGGGATGGCAGAGGGCTCTCGATCCAGTCCAGTGGGTCAGGGAATGTTTGCCCGACTATAGGACCTAATGTACAGTGTATCATTAGCTTCAGGGGTAGAACTTAGTGACTCATCAGTTGCCTATAACACCCAGTGCTCATCACATCACGTGCCCTCCTTCATGTCCGTCACCCAGCTCCCTCATCCCCCCTCCCCTCCAGCAACCCTATTTGTTTCCTGGAGTTCAGAGTCTCTTATGGTTATATCCGTCTCTAATTTCATCTTATTTTATTTTTTATTCCCTTCTCCGATGTTCATCTATTTGTGTGTTAAATTCCACACGAGTGAAATCATATAATTGTCTTTTTCCGAATGACTTATTTCTCTTAGCATCATACCCTCTAGTTCCATCTATGTCATTGCAAATGGGAAGACTTCATCCTTTCTGATGGCTGAGTAATAATCCATTGTGTATAGACCACATCTTTTTTATCCATTCATCTGTCGATGGATATCTGAGCTTTTTCCATAGTTTGGCTACTGTGGACACTGCTGCTATGAACATGGTGGTGCAGGTGCCTCTTCGAATCACTATGTTTGTATCCCTTGAATAAATACCAAGTAGTGCAATTTGTGGGTTGTAGGGTAGCTGCATATTAAATTTTTGAGGAACCTCCATACTGTTTTTCAGAGTGTCTGCACCAGTTTGCATTCCCAAGATGAAGCTATCACTAAGCTATCAGCTATGTTCGTAATGAAACACCATCTGTTCGCAGAGCACAGGTGTGTCCACTATGGCTTCATGTGAGAGGAAGGATGGCAGGCAGGTAGTGTGGGAATCCTGACATGGCAGCGGCAGGTGTTCAGAGACACAGATAAGGAAAGCATGGAGCATTCACAGGCCAAGTGATGTGGAGATGTTTCACTTGAGAGGGATGTGGTCTGCTTATGGTTTGGGGATGCTGAGTGTGCATACACACTGTTAACTGGTTTGGAAGGGAGACAGGATAGTAGGAAGAGCCGGGGTGCATTCTTTGTATCCACCTATTTCTTTTGAGCTTTGCAACATTACGGTTGCATAATGGGGATGGAGCATGGGAGGGGGTGTGGTCCCAGGGTCATGGGAAATGCACAAGGTCGAGAAGAATTTACCAAGTGGCATTGACAGGATGTGCCAGCCCACAGGATGTCTGCATAAGGAGCAGATTCGGGGATGATTCCAAGATACTTCTGGTGTGGACAGTGCGTGGTGGTGACCTACATTGGCACCAGTGTCACCACTGGTGAGCTGGCAAGGAAAGGTAAGTCATGCATTTAGGACATTTGAATTAGGGTGTCCTCTGGGTGGTAGAAAATAAGAGTGATCTCCTAAACTGTACCTTGGGGTCTGGGAGGATCATCGGCATTCCCTTTCTCCATGCAGGCGGTCCCATGTTTGCTCTACGGATGCTCATCTCCTTGGGAGAAGAGATCTGGATTTTCCAATTTTGCATCAAAATACTTGAACTTGAGGAAGAAAGTGGAAAATATTGAGTGCTACTTTTCATGGTGAAAACAGACTTGAAAGAGAACTCGTCCATTTTTCACTCATCCTCCTCAAGCAGCCAGTTTGCGGTGCTAGGATCCACCAAGGTAGCCCCATGATCGGGTTTGATGAGCAGGGCTAGGTTTCTTATGTGGAAGGCACATCTGTGTCATTAAATTGACCTTAACTGTTCAGCAATTGTGCCTTATGTTTGGTCTGTATCGATTGCACCGTATGTCTCAGGAAGATATACAAATACCCCCTCCAAACGGGCTTTGCTTTTGTGTTACTTTGTATTCGAGTAGGCCAATTTCCCAAAAAGTGGGCACCATATGCATTTTTAAAAATATTTTATTTATTTATTCATGAGAGAGAGAGACACAGAGAAAGAGAGAGAGAGAGGCAGAGGGAGAAGCAGGCTCCATGCAGGGAGCCCAACATGGGACTCGATCCCGGGTCTCCAGGATTAGACCCTGGGCTGAAGGCGGCGCTAAACCGCTGAGCCATCCGGGCTGCCCACCATATGCATTTTGACTGCAAATTATCTGTTATTACTATTTGTTTTTGGAAAAGTGTTTTGAGTGCCTGTGGAGGGCAATGCACAAAATCATATTGACCTCCTGGGTTAGTCTGAGCACCTAAACTGGAAAAAAAAAAGGAGTCTGGAGTTTGCGTTACTCATTTCTATATCTCACATAGGGCAGAGAAGATGGGAGATCAGGCTCTTGCAGTGCAAGCACTCCTGATGGTTTGGGACTGGATCATTCTGTGTGGTGGTGGGGCTGTCCTGTGCATTGTGGGGTGTTTAGTAATGCCCTATTTGATGCCAGTAGCACCTGCCACCCTGAATCTTGACAGCTAAAACTATAAGCGTCCCAACAAAGATAACGTGGCCATGTTTAGCAAATCAAAATACTAGCACACCCAGTTAAATCTGAATTTCAGATAAAGACGGAATAATTATTTAGCATAAATATAGGCCTTGCAACATTTCTTCTGGCGCCCCTACCCGAGGAACACACATTGCCCCTGTTTGAGGAACTGCTTGCTGTTCTCATTTAATTCCTCATGAATTTACAAATGCCTCCACCGAGATCTGTGGCCTTGAGAGTGACATGAGGTTTTGCATTCTGAGACTATTCAATATGGCTTTACCTGTGTGTCTTTAGGGGAAACTGCGAGATCCAGAACAATGTGGTTGAGACGCCCACATTGTTCCCATTTATTGTTAATTACATACTTTCCACCTCATTTCATCCACAAAAGGGAGACAGTGTTAAATACTGACGTTTGCTAAACTAATCTGTTACTTGGAAAGAATGCTCTGCTTGGAGTTCTCAGATCCCCTTGAGAACCCCGCTGCTGGGGAAAAGGACTGAGCGGTCTAATTATGCTTTACCAGTTTGATGAATCTCCTCTGCAGCACTTTCTAACACCCCGCCTCGGGTTATTTCTGCTGGAGAATCTTCAGTTGCTATAAAATAAAGTGTGCTCTTCTGCCCCAGGAATCTGGTGTCCTTCATCTTCCAGCCTGTTGGTCCTAATCTAATTACCCAGTGTCAAGAGTCATTTGTTGGCAATGACATAAGCCTGTGCTGCCACTGGGTAGCTCCTCCTGATAACACCAGGCGGCAGACTCGCAGAAAAGTAAAAGGCAACATTTCGCAGATGATCTCTTGGAAGTTTTAGAGCAGATGAAAGGCTCAAGTGTTGTCTATGCAGAGAATAATGCATAAAATACACAGAAAAACACGTGCAATTGATTCACATGAACTCCCAAGCATAAGGATCTGCGTCTGCTTTATTACTATTTTTTTTTTTTTGGAAGAACCTTTATTTCTTTGGACTTTGCACGTGGAAAGTACTCAACAATGCTCGTGGCTAAAGGGAAGTTAAAATGGAACGCTTCTACCTTTAACTGGAATCTGTTCCCTCCTACCGAGTGACTCAGGTCACACGACACACTGTGTCGTGTTTCCTTTCCACAAAACAGAACCGCCTCGTCTGTGATGATGATGATGGTGATGATGGTGGTGGTGATGGTGATGGTGATGGTGGTGACGATAGTGGTGATGGTAGCGATGGAGATGATGGTGGTAACAGAGATGGCGGTGACTGTGTTGGTGATGGTGGTGGTGATGTATGATGATTATCAGGATGATGATGACGGGGATGGCGATGATGGCGATGATGGCAATGGTGGTGATGATGGTAATGGTGGCTACGGTGATGCTCATGATGATGATTTCATCTCTGTTCCCACTTATCCATTCAAAAATTTAAGAAGCTTTTTATCAGTATTCTGCTGTAAAATTGTGAGTGACCTAAGGCTTCCCCATACAGAAATCTAAAACGTTCTTAAGGGATTAAGACATTATATACACAAAAAGATAAGCAATGGCTTGATAATAAATTATTATAAACATTCATAATAACATCTATCTTATAATATAGAATAATCACTAATAATGGTATATTGTTTTATTATGAATATAAATTATGATAACTACAAATAATTGAGAAGCAGCGTTGTGGCCACAAAAGGCAAAGCCAGGTGACTTTTCTATAGTGAGTGGGACTTGCATTTGCCACGTTACCTTCTATCCCTGGAGACCGTTCTTTTGTGTGGTCTGTTCCCTGATTGGAAACCACTCTCCTCTCTGTAACTGTAATGACTTTGCCCCTTCCTCACCCTCATTTAAATCCTGTCTATCTTTGAACATGTTCCCTCAACATCTGCCTGCTGTGATTTCTGCAACCCACATGCATCTCCCTTCCCCTACGATGCTCTGTAATTGGGGTCTAGTGTGTGATTGGGTGGCTAACTTGCATGGCTACTCAGCAATTCCACAAGCGTGTGCATTATTCTATCTGATGGAACTCGTGCAAATGGGTGGCCATAAAGTCTGAAAAAGGAAAGATCTGTGCATTTTTATTTGTAACATTTCACCAGTGGATCTAAACTAATAAAGAAATTCAGCCTCAGAATAATGTTGCATAATACAGTGGAAATGGAATGAATGGAAAACTCTAATAGAAGAAATATCCCTAAAAAATGTGCCTGCTGAGTAACAACTTATTGATTCATTTCAATCATTTATTTGGGCAACTTATTCAGGCAAATTTACGCTTCCCTGTTTTTCTTTTCTTTTATTATATTGAAAATGCCAGAGGCACCTGGATGCCTCAATTGGTTGAGCATCTGTCTTCGGCTCAGGTCCTGGGATCAACCCCACATCGGGCTCCCTGCTTAGTGGAGAGCCTGCTTCTCCCTCTCCCTCTGCCTCTACTATTCCCCCTGCTTGTGCACTCTCTCTCTCTCTCTCTGTCAAATGAATAAATAAATTCTTAAAAAAAAAAAAAGAAACAAAATACCAGATGTTTTCAAGTTTCTTTAAAAAAAAAAAAACAATCTCACTTAAAAATTCAAATAACACTTCTAATAGTCATGTATTGATATTTTAAAATGTGAAACTATGGTTCAAAATAAATAATGTGAAAAAAGAAGAAAAGGACAGCTAACGGCACCAAGTCATCAAGCTCACCTCTTTGAGTGATGACATGTTGAGGATGTGGTTTGAGTTAGGGGTGTCCTGCCCTGATGCTGGCCCCACACCTATGGCCCACAGTTCACCAGTAAAAGGAACACTCAGGAACGCTTTGGTGGGTGTCGTGTGTTGGTTTTGTTTGAAGGCGATGGTCAACAGTTTGCAAACCAGAGTTGGGTCTAGCGGTCGGATCCCTCACCACCTTCCCGAGAAGGCCGGGCTGATGAGCAGAAAAGGCTGTGTCAGGGGGCACCTTGGATGACCTCTGCATCTCTGGTGGCTTCTGATGGTCCACACTTGTGTTCTGCAGCACGGAACATTTCCTTTCTCTGATCCGGCTAGTTTCATTCGAAATCCTGTCATTGTTCAATGCTTGAATGACGTAATGACGTTCAAGAGAATACACTCGTGCACTGGACCAGGCAGGGGGAAATTAAAGCAATTAAACAAATGAAACAAAAGTAGTGGTATTTCTGAAAAGGAGGACTCTTGTGTTGTGTGGCGTTTCATAACAAGGCAGGGGAGACAGGCCGTTCTTGCTGGGCGTAAAACCACGGGGCAAAATATGAAAATGTGCTAAAAACAAAGTGCTACTGTATAAAAATAACCATCACCACTGATTTTTGTTCTCTGAACTCTGAAAAGAGGTGATTTTTCCTGCTATGAATGCATCTGCCAGAGGTATCTCGTTCAAGTGTTGTAGCCATGCTGTGCTTTTGTAAAGTAGGAGAGGATACACTTTTAGTATTTATTATCAAGGAAATTCCCAAGATGCTCCATTAATGCTTAGAGGCTGCAAAGTGAAATATGAGCTTCTATCCTTTATTAGTTCAAATGATGATGAAAGCCATAAAATAAACCTTATTTCTAAAGATCTTTCCCTAGGTAATTTTCCTTGTGAATTAAAATATGCCATAGTGAGTATGTAAAGATGCATATTTTAAAATTAATCTCGAGTGTAAATTGAACATATATTCAAGGAGAAGTATCTTCCTCCTAAAGCTGGTGTGTCTATATTTTTCATACCAGCAATATACAGCTTAAAGTAGCAAGAATGAGTAATTAGATTTGGTTTTCTTTATAAATTACCTGACAGATTTATTGGACAGTGAGCACCTAAGCCTTATTTTCCTAACCGAAACGGAGGCTTTATTGTAAAAATAGATCACAGTGGGTAAATGCCGTACAATACAAAACTCTGTGTGTGTGTGAAACCACACTGTGACTACATCATAAGTACTTTTTGTTCATGTTGAAGAGAAACGCACGTGAAGCAGAATTCCACCCACGGGCATCTACAGTGTGCTTTTTAATCCTATTCAGTGTTTAATACTTCGACGCTGTCATTTTGGCTTCAGGTTAAGTCCGTGGATATGGGACACCTTGACTCAACAGGAAGACTTAAATCAAAGTCCCTGTGGGCAGCACATATGGCTGTCATAGTTGATCCTTTGGAGTTGGAGCTTTTTCCAGAATATGACAGATTCTTCTAACAGATACGTTGCAACTTTATGAAGCCCGGTGCAGTGAATCAGATCACTAAGATGTTATTCCTAAAACGGAGGTAAGTTATGGTCTCATAAATTCGCTCCTGTCTTTAAGAACAGAGGGAGGAAAAAAAAAAGAAAAGAAGAACAGAAGGAGAGCTAGCCCTACATGTGGGCAGTTACCAGTGGGATGATTAGTGGCGGGTCCTCAGATCCCGCACCTGCCTTCAAATTGTGTCAATAACTGCATCTCCTGCCCGTTCACGGGGGTCCCGACAACTCACCCGTCTGTTCCACAGCGAAACCTCCAAATGGCTGCAAACCTCCGACCTCCGTGTTGGTCAAAGTCACTCACAAGTAAGAAGATACGTTCCAAAGACTTTATCATTTGGGAAGAAAGTAAAAGCAAAATGGCACCCACCATGGAACAGGATGCCCAGTTAGGTTTGAATTTCAGGTAAACGGTGCATTCCTGGAGGGACCCACTGGCGGGTCAGCTGTGTTAGCATCTGCGGGTGTGCCACATGGGAGCGGGGGGCTCCTCTTCAAAGGCAGCGTGATAGACTCATAGACGCTTCACAGGAAGACGGAGACGACGCAAGAGCGAAAATTGCAACGGAAAATGTGATGCAGCATTCAGTGTAATACGAGGATGGCAGTAAAAGGTCATCATAAAAGGAACCAGCTGAGGTTCACAGGAAGCATTTAACAGCTTAATAGACCCATGATACCTGGGGGGAAAGACCCAGAGAATCAGATTATTCGCTCATCGGAAGACAAGAACACATGCACACACTCGTACACGGTAGCCAAGACATTTTTGGCTGTTACGTTTTCCCCAAAGGAGGCCAAGTGTGGATCAAAAGTAGAGATTCATGACCCAATTGGAAAGAATCGTATTCTTTGATGACACTCTAATGGTCACTAGAGAAAACCAGCTTATTTTTATGTAATATAAAATATAAAATAAAAATATAAAAATATATTTTTAAGTATGGCTTGTGGATATTAGTGGATTGCACTATTCTTTATATATACGACGGCTTCCCATAATCAGTCGTAGGTCCTAGAAAGTGTTTCTGGTCAGTTACCTAAAGCTGTTGCGTTTCTGTCATTTTAACTTCATTGGCTTTTTTCCCCACCCTTTGGGCAAAAAAAAAAAAAAAAAAAAGTGGTGTCTTGGATGCTGTGGTGATAAATTTGTCCCTGGTCACACACTTTATTTGTGGGTGAAAAAGCACAAATTTCAAGTAGCTCTAATTGGATAGCAGTATTCAAATAGCTCCGTGCTGGAGCAATGTCCGCATCCAAGCTGATCTGAAAAACCGCGAGCCTTTAAAACACTACCTTTGAAGAATTTAATGCCCTACTAAAATGCTGACATGTACTCTTAAATCAAGATATACTATGAATTCCTATTTCTCCAGTAAAAAATGCAACTTTGAAAGAGATCTGCTGTGTATTTATTGCTCTTTAACAGATGCGGTATCCCTTCATATTATCCGGGGAAGAACCTGACAATGCTCTCCGGAGGTCTCCTGCAGGGCAGGGTCTTTAAATTCCCTCCTCTGGTTACTTTCAGCAGAGTCTGGTATAATCCCAGAATGTAGTTTATGATTCATTTCCTCATATGGAATTCACATTTTTTCACCAAGACTCGATAGCACAAATAGAGGTATTTTGTGACTGTAATAGCTAGACCAGTGGTTCTAAACTGAGGGCTTTTTGGCCAGTAGTTGGCAATATTTGGGGACATTCTGGTATCGCATGGGTGTGGGGGTGCGACTGGCAATAACTGGGTGGGGACCATGGGTGCTGCTGAGCTTCCTAGACTGCACAGCCCAGCCCCCTCACAATGGAGAAATATCTGGTCCCAAATGTCCGGAATGCCAGGATGGAGAGTCCATGCTCTAGAACAGTCATGATGGAATTATGCTGTGGGGGTTCTGGTCTACCACTGGGACCAGCTGGGATCAGTTATCTGTTTTGATATAATCTAACTGCATTACATTCATAACCACATGATGCCCAAATAAATAATATCTTAAAAAAAAAAAGTAAATTCCAGTTGGGTCTCACCACCCTGTGTTATATTATTTGGTATGGTTTTTAAGAAAAGGGACGATTGGGCAGCCCGGGTGGCTCAGCGGTTAGCGCCACCTTCAGCCCAGGGCGTGATCCTGGAGACGCGGGATCGAGTCCCATATCAGGCTCTTTGCATGGGGCCTGCTTCTGTCCCTGCCTCTCTCTCTGTGTCTCTCATGAATAAATAAATAAAGAATCTAAAAAAAAAGAAAAGGGATGATATTATAATTAGATGAGCTGAGCAAAACTTTTTCAAGTTGGAAGAAACTTATGTGTATTGTTGCTCTGGAAAAGCAAGCAGGTGGACAGAAAAAAGGTGAAATTACCAACAAGAGGGTGTGACGGATGAAATTAGGAGGTGCGACACTAGCAGTGATGAGCGAGATAGCCCAGGTGAGGGACGTAGGATGGGAAAGGACGCGTTTCTCTGCGAGATTGTGTTCACAACTAAAAAGAGGAAACTCACCGGGAAATCCATAGCTTAAGTATCTTTGGTAAAAAAACAAACATTAATAAAAATAAATGGATTAGCACTCCACTCAACTTGTTTAAAAGGACACAGAATATAATTGAAGAGACAGAGAGGTGAAAACCTTTACAAATAATGTTATCTACAACAGCTGAAGCACTCAATTCTGCCCCTGAAACTAATAATGCATGGTATGTTAGCAATGTTGAATTTAAATAAAAAATTTTAAAAAAGAAATGCAATAATGCAGAAACAAATGACTTCCCGATCCATTAAGGGGCTGCTGTTTTGAGGAAATAAAAGCAAAGTCAGGTAAACAGTGTCAGACAGCAAAAGAATCATCAGCATGAGAATTCATGAAACACAAGAAGGAAACAAACAGAAATTGCTTTATTGATCTCAAAACGTTAAGGACTAAGGCAGAACCGTTTTTTATCCCCCTCCTGAAAAATGAATGAAGTGGATTGATTGCTTTATTAATTGATTAGCATCTCCTGGAAGAGTCTGTAGGTTTGGAAATGGAGTATTAGGATGGAGCTTTTTTTTTTTTTTTTTTTTTAAGGATCTTATTTATTTGTTTGAGAGGAAACACATGGGGGAGGAGAGGGGTAGAAGTGGGAGAGGCGAGGAGCCCAATGTGGGGCTCGATCCCAGGACCCTGGGATCACAACCTGAGCTGAAGATAGACGTTTAACCACCTGGGCCCCCCAGGGTGGAGCCTCTTAACAGGGTCATGCTGTCAAGTCTCCTGGGGCTTCCATCCAGCGCCCAGTCTGATTCTGCGGGTCCGGGGCGGATCCTTGGTTGTGCATTGCTAACGAGCCCCCTGCTGCAGTTGGTGCTGCTCCAGCGGGAACACACCTGGAGGGCAAAGGGGCCAGAGCGTCAAGTAAGAAGCAGTGAGTCCAGGAAATGAGGGCAGCACAGCTGCACTTAGTGTGTTAATTAGCTTGTTTGTATCCTCCAGGTGATGGGCGGATAGTGAAGTGTTTAAAGGAGTTAAATAATCACACTCATCTACAATTGAATGGAGCACAGGTCTGAAGACGTTAACCTGCGGGCAGAGACCCCTGTAGACGGCTTTGTAATAGTCTGGTTAACGGAGGGTGGGGGCTGAGAGTGGACAACACAATAGTGGGGAGGAGGGACAATTTTTGGGAAATTTTAGAAGTTGTAATCAGCAGAGTGTGGGGAGCTGATGGATGTGAGGAGAGAGACGTGTGATGATGCTGGTATTTCCAGCTTGGGGGACTGATGGGTGCATGGACACAAGGGGAGCATATAGGTGCCACGTCAGTTTAGGTGGAGAGATGCTGGGTTCATGTCAGACGTGTGGAAATTCCTGAAGAAGGAGACAAGTTCGAGGAAAATAGTTGGGCATGACGGCGTCATCATGGAGAATCCGTTGGGAACGTTGAATCTCCGAGTCGACCTCGGATTGTGGAACATAATCTACCATTGAACCAATTCTAACAAGTGCACGTGGCAGGGTGGAATGTCGCTGAATGTGAAGCATCCTAGGGAGAGGCTACTACATGGGGTTTGAAGGAACGTGTAGGAGGTGGGGCAAGAGAGAAGATGTCCAAACAGAAGCTGACATGGTCGCACTGAAGGGCAGCTAAGGTAGGTGGACGTGCTTCTGTCGTTATATCTCAGTCTGGGTGATAACGATTTTTTTTTAAAGATGTATTTATTTATTTAAGAGAGAGAGAGCATGAGTGGGAGGGACAGAGGGAGACGACAAGACACTCTCAAGCACACTCCACGCTGATCTCATGACCCTGAGATCACAACTAAACCAAGTCAGATGCTCAACCGACTGGGCCACCCAGGTGCCCCAAGTTCAGATTTTCTTAAGGAGTCTCCAGAGTACAGATTACATGAGCACAGAGAAGCCAAATCTAGGGCAATGCAGGGCTGGGGTCTTGCACAAGAAGAGACAGGAGAATAATGAATTCGGTCTGCCGGTAAGAGGGTTGTTGAGACGGATTTGGAAGAAAACCCTACAAAATGCTTAGAGTTTGACGACTTTGGGAGTGTTTGTGGGCCACTCCTAGACCAAGTACAGGCAATGGCTTGAAGATATTTTGGGGTCAGTTCCAGACAAAGGCACTAATGCGAATGTTGCCATAAAGGGAGATACATGAATCGTTTGGTTTCCCCGCGCATATGAAAGCGATGTCTCCACTGTGCTGTAGTCCATTAACTGTGCAGTAGCACTGTGTCTAAAAATACAATGTGCGCACCTTAATTAAAAAATGTCACTGCTAAAAAAAAAAAAATGCTAACTACCATCCGAGCTTTTAGCAAAGTCTTTTTGGAGGCAGAGGGTCTTGCCCAGATGTCGCGCCTGCTGAGTGATCAGGGTGGTGGCTGAAAAATAGCATTTTACCCACAGTCGAACTCGTTTCAAGATTGGAGTCAAGTATCTTGAAACCCTGCTGTTGCTGTATCAAGTGAGTTGACGTGACCCAGGGTGAAGGTTCTGGAAAGGTATAAAGCATTCCCACCACAATATCAGGAGAGCTCAGGAATCCTTCTCCTTTCTCCACCTGCCACTCTGCATCCCGTGTCCCTGCTCTGGTGCCCCCCGCATCGGTCTGTCACTGACAGTTCTGGTCCTGCCTTTCTCAGGAAACCTCTGAAGAGCCAACACCACCGGTAAGCAGCCCACCTGGATCGGGGTTTAGTTTTCTTCTGGTGCCACGTCTTGCAAGTAGGAGCTCGGTCCACCCACTTTTGCTGGTCCTGCTCAGGATGGGATGGAGGTGGCTGTTCAAGGTGGGGGGTATTTCTGAGATCGCCAGAAATGAGGTTTGGATAGTGTTGAAAGAGAAGGACAAGTGTAGCCTCCCAATTTTCACAAACAAAACCACAGGATGAAAATTATCGGCATCAGTCAAGGCCATGTATACACATGGAGGTCAGATTCCCTGGGTTCAAATGCTAGGACCATTAATTATGAGATATGAGTCTCTGAGTGAATTAGGTAAATGCTTTGCACCTATTTTTCTTTGTCCCTAAAATGGAAATAATTATAATATCTAATATTCTTTGGTGGTTAGGATTAGATGTAATGTGATCTTCAATTGACCGGCTGTTAAACTTTTTGTTAGGGGTTACAATAACTGGCAAAAAAAATAAATAAATTACAAAATATATATGATTATAATTAGAAAGATTCTAAAGACCCACAACAGATCCCATGGGGCTGGAATTTTATAATATCACTGCTTTTAGGGGTAAAACTAAGGTACCAAGCATGATATCTAGGGCATTTTTAGTTTAGGAAGGGTCTTCTTATGACACCTTCACTCAGAGCTGTGCCTTAGCACAGATATATGAAGAATTGCTTCTCGCCTATTCTAAAATGTCTAAACACGGGATCCCTGGGTGGCTTAGCAGTTTAGCGCCTGCCTTCAGCCCAGGGTGTGATCCTGGAGACCTGGGATCAAGTCCCACATCGGGCTTCCTGCATGGAGCCTGCTTCTCCCTCTGCCTGTGTCTCTGCTTCTCATTCTGTGTCTGTCATGAATGGATAAATAAAATCTTTAAAAAAAATAAAAAATAAAATAAAATGTCTAAACACGAGAAGTAATACAGTTGACCCTTGAACAATGTGAGGATTTGGGGTGTTAATCCCCCCACACAGTTTAAAATATGAATATGAGTTTTGACTCTCCCCAAAACCTAACTACTAATCACCTACAGTTGACCAGTAGCCTTAATGAGAGCATATACTGTTCATTCACAGATACTCTGTTCTGTGGAGTACATACTGAATTCTTAAAGTAAGCTAGAGAAAAAAAATCAGTAAGAAAATCATAAGGAAGAGAAAACACATTTACAAGACTGGACTGTACTTATAGAAAAAAAAAACACATATAAGTGGACCCATGCCTTTCAAGCTCATTATGTTCAAAGAACAGCTCTGTATTGCAAGTGGAAATGCACTGTTTTTATAAGAGCTGATAGAATTAAATTCAGGGGGAATAACTGAAAAATCGAGCCTGAGTTGTCATAGCAGGAAAGCACATTTTTTTTTGTTTGTTTGGAAAGTGCATTTTTAAAAACTGCCAAAAGGAAAATGTGAAGTACATCTGGAAACCTCTACTGCTCCCCAGCTGTTAACCTGTGTGTAGTCCATGGCACCTGCTGCCTGTGTAGGGTTCTCTGATCTAATGCTGGTCACTTTTTAAAAATATTTTATTTATTTATTCATGAGAGACACAGAGAGAGAGAGAGTCAGACACAGGCAGAGGGAGATATGGGACTTGATCCCAGGACCCTGGGGTCACGACCTGACTCAAAGGCAGATGCTCAACCCCTGAGCCACCCAGGTGTCCCTAATGCTGGTCATTTAAAAAAAAGTTGAATATCCTTTTATTATAAAAATCAGTGCCTATGACTTATGGAAATGTAAAAGTATGGTAAAAATATAGAAACAAAAACATAATTTTAATACCATCCAGGGATTACTACAAGTAGCAATGTAGTGAGTATCCCTGCCGATGGTCTCATTATGTATAAATGTCTTTTTACCAAAAGAGGATCATACCACCCATTCTGTTTTGAGATCTCTGTTTTTCATTCAATAATATCCACCTTTCCATTTACAGTAAATTGTACTCACTCCTTGTATTATTGAGGACATATTCAAATTCCCCCAAGTGATCCCCACGATGTGTAGAGTTGTTCTGTCTGAATCCCAAACAGGATCCCTAAATGACATCCAATCATTATATGCATAAAATTGTATAATATGTTGCATCCCTCCTCTGTTTTTTTTTTTTTTTTTTGACATCATCCCATTGAACCTTCAAGGTCAGTTTTTCTGCAGAACATGACGGATATATCTGGCAATTTCTTTATGCGGCTGTCTGGTTTGGATGTTTACATTTAAATTTCTATTCCATCCTTTAGAAATGGCAAGACTTAAATGTCTAAAGGGTTTCATTTCAAAGACCAGACATTTGTGCTTTTAGCATTCGAGGAAGTGGGAGAGGCAGGACACTCACCTTCGGAAAACGCACGTGAGGATTTTTCTTGGTGGCACTATCTCACTATTCAAGGTCTCCCTATTGTCCTCCGATCATGTGAAGATTTATTGGCTGCGAATGTAATGAAGACCAATGTGTCCGATCTATTTTAATTTCTTTAATTTCTCCTTTTATTTAATTACAAAATTTATCCATCAATTTGCCTTTTATTGGCTTCCATAATTATGAGGAGCCTTGACATGCCAATGGGATGGTGTCCATGCCACATTAGCTGTCTTCTAAGGGACACACGAATATCCTTGTTATCGACTGTCTTGTTTAATTGTTTAGATTTTAGCTGCTTCGCACAAATTCAGCCTGCGGAAGTTCAAATTTGAACAACCAAATTGGAGCCTTGACTTCCCACCACATAAAAATGGTTTGATGGATGGAAGGACGCACCACCAGAGGTTTACCTTAAATGTGTTTCTTTCTGCACATTTGAAAAGGCTACTTTATACACACATGAGCATTTTCAAAAATGATCATCTTGGGTTTTAAGCTAGACTTGTAACTCGTAATATGTAGGGTATAGCGATTCACAATAATGAAATCAGCACAAGCAATAACTGCCTTTTTATGACTGAGAACATCCGTCCGGCTAGATGTTGGGTGTCCCTGTATGGGTGAGGCCTTCCCGCATGCAAGATGCTTGCAGGGAATTCACTAATATCCCAAACATTTGCCAGAGTTTCCCCATCGCAATGGCCAACCCTACGTTGTGCCCATGATATGATTCGCTGTGAGCACAGCATCTTCTATCAGGAAGATGAGCCCACCCCAAAGACAAGGAAAACCTTTGTGCATCTCATGTCTGCTGTTTTGTTACCTTTGCCTTTCAGATGTGCAAATGCATGCTTCCTCCCCTCCTCCCGTCCATTGGTCTTGGCACCATTTTAGGAGACTTCTAAGGAACTAGTTTTATTTGTTTTTTTTTGTTGTTGTTGTTTGGTTTTGTTTTTGTTTTTGTTTTTTTACCCCAGAGATCTGGAGCGAAATAGCTCTGGGTTGGATCAAAGGAGGGTTGAGTTGTAACACTCAGAAGATTAAATGGAGACCACTCAGTTATACAGGTGGAGTCTATGATAGAAGCCTTTAAATCTTTGGTGTCTAATACCTGTAGACCTCTGCGAGTCTGAGAGAAGTAGCTGAAACAAGTAGAGCTTTTTTCCCCCATGGGAGCAAACAGCAATGCTTCTGCTCGGTGCAGGAATTCTCTCTACATCTAGCGTCATGACACAGACTTATCTGGAGTCTGCTCTTAGGTGTCCAACAGCAGACTGGAGGATGAGTAGGAATAAAACAATCTTTGTGGTCAAACGGCTGTGGTCTGTGGAGAGGCAGACCCATGATGTGACTGTTTCACCAAAGATGAGATGCACCGTCATGCTTTTTGGACACAGGACCATCCTGCAATGCAATAAGCTCACATGAAATCAGACCCAGAGAGAAATTCTGTCTTTCAGGGTCTGTTCTGTCTTTCTCCTCCTAGAAGACGGGCTGGTTGGGGAGCACCTGTCAGTTCTAGAAGGAATCATGTTGGGAAGGAATATCGTGGGAGGACAGGTGTCTGAGAGGCAGGGGCAAAGTTTGGGGGCAGGAAGCATTCACCAGGTGACAGCTTCTTGAGTTGGCTTGAGCCCAGTGGATGCCCACGCTTTATACCTGCCCTCTGCTAGCTCAGTATCTGTCAAGCAGATGCAGTATTTGACCAGCAGAGTATCTTGCATGCTCTTTTCTGCTGAAATCTCTTTCTATTCTATACTTTAAGACTGAGGAATAGCCAGTTTCCAGTCCTTGGGGTCAACCCTGTCATGGGATTGTTCTTTCTTCAACAAGTTGAGGACCAGGCTGCACACAGCTACCTCTTAGCTCCCTGCGAGTGGTTCTCCTGGACACTTGAAGCATCAATGTATATTTCATTAATGACTTATCAGGACGATAATTTCTCTTTCCTCATGAGCCTGTTGGGCCAATATGTTGCCTGAAAGATCTCTTGGTGTGGGCATCGTCACAGTCCAGGCTGCTTTCTACAGAGTAGCATTCCCAGAATCCAGTGGATTCTGTTCAGCGTTGGATATGGTATATGTCCAAGTCATCTTATTTCTCCTACATTCATAGAGTTCCTGTCACCAGAGCCTGCCTTCTGATGGACAGCCCAGAGAATTGGAGCCGTGTTTCTGTCTGGGCATGGTCAATCATTCTCCACCAAAGGTCCCCAGGTCCTGACACCATGTCAGTCAAAGTTTGCCCATCAATCATTGTGAACAAGAAAGTCGCTGTTCTGGTTATGAGGGAGAAGGACCAATGGAAGGGGACAGCATGATGCCTGTTCTTTAGGAAATTAATTTTATTAGGTGCACTGTCTACCATTACAGAGAGTTGGTGGGTGGAACAGACGAGTGAAGAGGTTTTAGAAATGGCCTTGAGAAACACTGTCCGAGGTCAAAGTACTCAATTTTCTCATCCATTAAATGGGGGATTAGATGAGATTTTGTAGGTAAAGAGATCTTTGTGATTTTAAAATTATATGAAATTTTAATGGGCAGTGACTGCTCTATCTAGTTCTTCTCATATCCACTGTCTAGTAGGGAACAAGCATCTTGTGGCTGCAAAATGCAAATTTGTTTGCTGAGTGTTACGTCATAAGGAGAGATGAATGGATAGTTTGATAGGTAGATATGATGGATGGTGGATGGATGGACAGATAGATGACAGACATAATGGATGGATGGATGGATGGATGGATGGATGGATGGACGGATGGACGGATGGATAGATGGATGGATGGATACATAGATATGATGGATGGATAGATTGATAGATGATATGATGATGAACAGATAAGTGATATATATATGATTGGTCGATGTGATGGATGGGTGGATCCATCACATCTATCACAGGATGGATGGATAGATGATAGATAAGATGGATGGGTAGATAGATAATGATAAATAGTTAATAGATATGGTGGATGGTGGACAGATAGATAGGTAGATAGATATGATGGATGCATAGACTGATAAATGATAAATAAGATGGATGGATGGATAGATATATGATAATTAGATGATAGATATGATGGATGGATAGATTGATGAATGATAGATGTGATTGATAGATGAATAGATAAAATGATAAATCGATGATACATAGATATGATGGATGGATGGATAGATAGATAGATAGATAGATAGATAGAAGAAAGAGTTACCATTATTTCTCTACTACTAACCTCTCCAAAATGTTAAAAACCTAGCTCAGAGGATGTCATTAAGAATTATGTGAAATTAAGTCCAACATGCCCCAAACTTCAAGAAGGGGAAAACTCCAAACGACAGAGCCCCATCTGGAATATTATGGGAGATTAATAGGCAAACTACCTTGATTTCCATTCAACCTGTACTGAAATTAGTAGGACTTAATAAATTTCAGTGACATTTAAAGTTTTATAAGCAGTGTGCATAATTCAACACAGAGCCGTTATAAAAAACAGAACGCATAAGATTTTATTTCTTTCAGACTCACAGAGTTTATCCCACAGCGAGATTTATAATGCTTACCTCTGAAATATCGTTTGGCCAATGACAGCTTGGTGCAGTTTTTCAAAACGCATATATAGATTTGTTCTATTAAAGGAGTGTATTCTGATTCTTAGAAATGGACTCAAGACCTGCCAGCTCCAAATTTCTGTTTGGTTTCCCTTTTTAAGGGAAGATTTAAGGTCAAAATAAAGATCTTTGGAGAATTTCCCAGGCTCCTACCAAACGCGATTATCCTAATAGATAACTCCCCCCAAAACTTCCTTTGATCTTAGCGGTATTTTTAGAGAGAATGTTCACCAATCAAGTTTAGATTTTAAAAATTTAAGAACCTGGCCCTCAAGTATTTTAATAAATCATTGTCAGGCTCATGTAGTTTAGCAATTTAATGGGTTGGAAAAAATCAATTTAAATGTTTAAAGTTTAGAGGGTTTTTTAAAGTATAATTCACATACTCTAAAATTCCTTCTTTTAAAGTAACCAGTGCAGTGGCTTTTCGTATCCTCAGGGAGCTCTGCAAGCATCACCATATTTTCATCATCCCATTAGAATCGTGTATCGCTAAGCGGTACTCCTCATTCTCTCTGCTAATCTGCTTCCCGTCCCCACAGCTCTCAGCTGTGACGACCATGCGTCATAAGTGAGCAAAACAGTTGAGTTCAAAGAAAATGTAAAGATGACTGGTTTGTTCAATGCGGTGTCTTGCTTATTTGGAGATGTTTTTACTCTAGGCGGGTCCCCGTGATCACCAGCTCATGCCCCCCTCTATCCCAACATTCATCCAACTTGAGAGTCCCCTTCTCTGATCCTAATGAGGGCTTCCAAGCAATTAGACCAGTTTGTCCAAAGACGTTCTCATTCTTCTGTTTGTGTAAACTGAGGAGTTGCAGAGCCTTGGCTGGGGACACCTGTCAGCTGTGCGTGGGCTGGAGAGCTTTACTCACTACCCCAACATCCCATCTGTCTACCGTAGAACCCTGGCATCCTGACCCTGTGTGACACGGGGGCTGTGAATGCCACCCTGGAGAGAGAAATATAACCAGATACTTAAACGAGCAGATACTGACATGGATGCAAAATTGCCCAATCGCACTAAGTTAAGTAGCTCAAAATACATTATTTTGTCAAAACCACCCACCATCTTTGTTACCCAGTTGTGTGAATCTCTACGGCGGGTCATACTACGCGGTGATGTCATTGTTCTACAAATCAAGAGGTCTAGGGATCTGGTAACCATGTAGGGCCTGGGATGTAGATACCTTTCTGGAAATAGGACATGTGGCTCAAAAGACCAGATACTACTATACATATAGAACCATCGAGGTGCCCTGTTTTAGTCTGATTGGGCTGCTGGAACAGACTACCACAGACGTACACAGTATGGGGCTTACAAACAACGCACATTTATTTGTCACAGTTTCAGAAGCCAAACGTCCAAGATCAAGGCACTAGCAGACTTTCTTCATTCATGGATGACCATCTTCTAGCTGGGTCCTCATATGGAGGAGAGTTCGAAGATGCTCTGTGGGGGTCCCTTTTATTAGAGAACTCATCCCATTCATGAGGCTCCACCCTCCGGACCAGATCACCTCTGAGAGCCCCAACCTCTAAATCCATCTCCTTGGGGGTTAGGATTTCCACATACGAAATTTGGAGGAACACAAACATTCAGTCCATGGAATGCTCTAAGTTACTCGCTCAGAATTACTGTTTATTTTAAATTCCTTGAGATTTTATTATCCTGTTGGGTGAAGCCATCGGGCTTCAATCATGGTGGTATCATTTTACACCTTAAGCCCTTAAGTGCGTGTTTGAATATTTAAGGAGAGTGATCGCAACATGAACCCCCTTATTTGTCCTTTGAGGAGACCACACTGGAAATGTGGAATACGGAGGCCGACTGAATCCAAATAAATGCTTACGATCATGGTCCACATTGAGATTTCAGACATTCAGTAACATTTGGGGGAAAGAACAGAAACCCAGTAGACTGACCGTCTATAATCACAACACATTCATGAAAAAGGGAGGCTATTTTCAACAACAAAAAAACAAGTGGCTGATGGAAGCACACTCTTGTAAAGAGTGCATGCATTTTATCAAGTGTGTATGAAGACTTTGCGGCCAAGCCCTGGTGTGTCTCTTGGGAAGCTATAGGTAAAAAACAAAAAACACAAAAACAAAAACAGAACACCCTAAGTATTAATAACAATAGATTATTAATATTAAAAGGGTGATAATTCTTACTTACATTCATAATAAATTTCTTATAAATAGAATGAATATTTTATTACTTGTTAATTAAATTAATAAAATATCAACACATTGGTCATACAGTATTGATAATTTAAATACACTATTATTTACGATTAATGAAATCTCAACTGCTTGATTATTTAGGATTAATAATCCAGGTTCTAGCCAACTAGAAAAATTACACGTGGAATTCTGTGATATGCCCACTCATTTTAATAGAATAAAAGCATCCCCATGACTTACCAAATGTACCTCTGTGCTAGGAAAATATCTCCTCTCCTATCTTGTCTGATACCGTCCAAAATAGCTAAGATAACTTGTCTTTCGACCAAAATAGTTCATTGATCCATTTGGCAAATTTTCCCCCTTAGGTGTTAGGTTATTTTTCTTACAAAATCATGAAACACAGTGCCTGAGTTTCCAAAGCAAAGTGTTTTATTTTCCTTCCTAAATGGCTTGTTTTGTGGTAAGTCAATAGAAGGAGGAGTACGAATGTTGCCCAGCTGGCTTACCATAACAAATCAGACCCCAAAAGCATCACCTCGCCCCTACGTAAACAGATTCCAACAGACCTATATCAGGCATAATGTGTAAAACAAAACAAAAACAAGTTGATTTTTTAATTACGTTGTGTTATTTTGGACTTAGGATCCACCACTGGAATCAGAATGGTGCCTCCGTAAGGCAAATGCATGCAAATCTTTCAAGAGCTATGGCTTCCCCCACCACCGAAGAGTTAGGTCACATTGACAGGTGCTCCACCCTTGGATTCTTAAGATTTTATTCTAATTCCACTAGAGTTAGGATACAGTGTTACAGTTGTTTCAGGCGTACAATGTAAGGATTCAGCCCATACGTCACCTGGTGCTCATCACAACAGGTGCACTCCTTCAGCCCCATCACCTGTATCCCCCACGCCCCTTGGTGACCACCACTGTGTTCTCCAGAGTGAAGAGTCTGTTTCTGTTTCCGCCCCCCCCCTCCATTTTGTTCATTTATTTTGTTTCTTAAGAAACACCTGTGGGTTCTTCTGATGCGAGTTGCATCCAGGACACCAGAAAACTTTCAAGTACCACATGGAAACCACATTGCAATCCCACTAATAACTTGTTCTGCGTCCCAGAGATGGCTGGTGATTTTGGGCAGATGGCGTGGGAACAAAGCCTTTGAGTTATTTGAACGGAATAGCTTGTTCTTTGTAACAGTTCAGCCTCCTGCTTTTACATCCCAATGATGGAGTTTTTTCGATGCTTTCCAGACATTCGCTACGCAGACAGAAGAGAAAAATAATGGCAAATTCGAAATATGAGGTTGCTGGTGTTCTTTCCGTATTTGAGGAAGAGTAACTCGCAGAAAGTTTGAGATTTCTAAATTAGGCCTCTCCAAACCTAATTTGGGTAATCAGTTGTCTGTAGATAACTCACTTTATAACTTTTCCAGAAGAGCAAAGTGCACGCAGTAAACACGAGGAAGAGACGCTCTCCTGGAAATCAGTCGGCTACATCGTGTGTGATAATGTAACGTCTGCTCGTGGAAAACTGATCATGACACTTGTTGCAAACGAGCTGGATGAGATAATCTAAGAATAATACCCAATACACTTTAATATGAATAATAGATGACCCAGAGAATGAGCGCCCTTGTGTTGTGAGCCATTATTTCTTCAGGATGTAAAATTTTACTGTTTTCCGCACAGCGCGCCGGCCCGAGTTAAGGCGAGCGGCAAGGAGTGTGATTAAGTATTGATAAACGTATGCTCATGATTATGCAAATCCCGTACGGCTTTTCTTCCCTTCTGTTCATTGTGTTGCTCTACGTGGGCAGCACTAATATTCCCGGAACTGGTAAAAAAAAAAAAAAAAAAAGAGGGAGAGAGAGACAACTAGCAATGAATACAACGTAATCCAAAGTCACAAGTGAATAAACACACTCATTAAATAGGACAATACTCAGATTAAAAGTAGAAGGAAATCCCCATAAGGAGATAAGGCACTCAAGAGAGAGACTGTTTGAACACTTTATTCTTTTCACGAGGCAATTTTATGGATGTTCTAAACCCAAAAGTTAGGACTTAAGCAAAGTTGGAAAGCACTTCAGCTTCCAAGGACTAGAAACTTTTTTGTTGTTGGTGGTGGTTTTGGCTTAAATTTTCTGCCATGTACATCCTGTATTTTTTTTTTTTCCATGATTGAATGCACAGATTTTTTTTTTTTTCCTTTTGAAGAATTTAAGGACGGAGCCCATGCTAGACTCTATATGCATGTTGTAAACTCTGGATTATAGATTTGTATTCTTTCCATCTTGTGTGAGACTGTCGTTGATTATACATGTTGTCTGGGCCAAGTTGGAATTTTTTTTTTTGCTTTTTTTTTTTTTTTTTTGCCTTCTTTTTCTTTTCCGTTTTATCTCCCCATGTTCTGGTGGTTGCCAGTGATTCTTGGCGTTCCTGAGCTGCCTCCTGGACTTTTTGTTGTTGTTGTTGTTTTTGAACTTTTTTTTTGCAGGGGACACAGTCAAGTCCCCAACATCTAGACACCAATGTTCATGGGTCTTCATAGAGGGTCACAGACAGGATAAATGTTACAAGAGATAAGGCTCTGAGAGAGACACTTTCTAATTTTTCACACCGTTGGGAGAAGCCCTGTGGGTCACAGATGTACCCATTGGTGAGGAGACTTGGATTCTAAGCCCAGGTTTTAAACCTCTGCTTGATTTTCTGCCTGACTATGAAAAAATGCCTGATCCAAACCTCATTTTCTTCCTCTAGCAGAGCAGTGCCAATAGACCCTGTTCCAAGAGGTTCTTGTAACCATCAAATGAATCCACGTACAATGTAGTTGTTGCAAAGCTTGACTCATGTTCTAGGTAAGGATACTAGGACCCCTCATAATCAGTGTGGGGTCAATGATTATGGCTCACTAGTACACAGGTGAATAAGCTTTCTCAAGGCTCTAGGTTTGTGGAGATATTTCTAGGGTCACCAACTGGAGGACTCACTCTAGAAGTCCTACATCGGGGGAATAGCATCAGTCCCAGGTCTTAGCTCCAGAAGTCCTACATTGGGGGAGCAGCCTCAGTCCCAGGTTAGTGGGGACAATTGGTCCCTGTAGAGTATGACATAGTCTATCCCTTGTTGGAGAGCTAAACACACAGTGGGTGATGTCTGAATGCTGTGCTGTGCCTTGGGCAGGACAACAGAGTGGTGATCACTATCTTATGACTGGCCTCCATCTATCATAATGTCTCACGCACAAGGGCGTTCACCTCTTACTTGTCAGGTCATAGGTATGTAGTGTAGTCCTGATCTATGTATCACCTACCTACCTACATACCCATCCACCTACCTACTTGTCTACTTACATACCTACCTACTCATCTAACCACCTACCTACTTATCTATCTATTGATCTATCCATGCATCCATCCATCCATCATACTATCCATCCATCCTTGTTGTATCACCTATTAATAATCTATTTACATCTATCTATCCATCCATCATATCTATCTATCCATCCACTCTATCTATCCATCCACCATATTTATCTATCCATCCATCCATCCATCCATCCATCCATCCATCCATCCATTATATCTATCTATCCATCATCTTTCCATCTATCATATTTATCCATCTATCCATCAATCTATCCATCCATCACCTGTCAATCATCTATTTATATCTATCTATGTATCTATGTATCTATTATCTATCCAAATTATATGTATCTATCTACTTACCTATCCCCATATCTACGTATTCATGGGAAATCTGACTCCTAAGAAGAGAGTCAGATTTAAAAGTAAGGCCTTTGAAAAAAAATAAATTAAATAACAAAATAAAATACAATAAAAAGTAAGGCCCCTGTCCTTGCTGTTACTTTGCTCAAAATCACACGTGGTTAACTCTTGTTTCCCCTCACCCACTCTCTGGCAACATCCCATTCTCTCACCCATTTTTCTAGTGGATGGCATGCCTGGGATGGGCAGGATGGCAGCAATGTACCTGGGCTCCTCTCTCTGGCCTGAACCCCCACCACTCAGCTGTTTGAGTTCCTCAGATCTGCTCACCGGTACCTGTCATTTGGGCTCTGCAAGTGACTCCCCACCCAACACCCCCATATGTCAGCCTCGTAGGGCTTGCATCACAAGCAGTTTGATCACTTCTTAGATACCCTTTCTAATATCCAGACTCTCACACAGCCTTTGATTCACCTTAAAAAAAAATTCAGTGTGTGATTTAAATATACCACGAGTTTAAGGAAAGAGATAACACAAAGCATTAAATTGTTGAATGAGAGATCTTACCCGATGTGGAGATTTATGGAGAACACCAAAGATGGGAGGAGCAGAGCACACAGGTGGAGCAGGATGAGGCCCAGGACTCTGCAGGTGATGGCTCCTCATGCTGCCCAATTCTGGCCTGGGTCACGGACGAGGTTTCTGATATAGACACATGGTACTTCCCCTTCACAGAAAGAACCTTTGGCGTCATGAACACATCTCCTCTTTGAACTCAAGTATATAGCACAGGTGACATTACCTGGGGAGCTACGTAACATAAATACACAGACGCCGGGTTCCCTTACTGCGAAGCAATCCTAACAGCTAGCTGGATCATACTAGACTGGTCCTCAGACTAAGAAGGATGAGGTCTTGCTGGCAGGTGGTTTGTCTGCCGAGGTCTGGCTGTAGGTGCAGTAACTATGGTGAGCGTCATCTCCTGCCTTCTTCTTCTCCCTACAGACCTCCCACCCCTTCACAGACGTGGCCATGGGATGGGACACCTGCTGCTCTAACCATTGACTTCCCAGGTAAGACGTCCAAGGAAGACTTTCATGGATATTCAGACATACATATGAACCCAGCACATGCACTCATTCTCAACTCACACAGCTTTAAGTCTTCCATGTCTAGGGGCACTTGGGCAGCTCAGTCGGTGATGCGTCTGCCTTCAGCTCAGGTCATGATCTCAGGGTCCTGGAATCAAGCCCACACTGGGCTCCCTGCTTCTCCCTTTACCCCTTATTCCCCACTCCAGTGCTCTCTCTCAAATAAATAAATAAAATCTTTAAAAATAAATAAATAAAACGTCCACGTCTATAAAAGTGCAGACAAAACTTAGTCCTTTGTAATCTTACCAAATATGCATGCTTTGTGCCTAGGACATAATTGAGCAAAGTTCATCATGCAAACCTGTACAAAAAACAGCTAATCCTCCCCTAAAAGGCAAGGTCTGAAACTATTATTGAAGGGAAATAGATTTCTTCGTCTCAGGAAAGCTTTAGCAGCCCATGCTAACAAACAATAAATAATAAAACACCACCCGTGGAAGCTTCTGTTATTGATTATAAATGAAAACGAATGCGCGGTTTGTCGGTGAAAACAGTATGAAAGTGCATGAAAGTGAGCCATAAGCTGTTTTAGTTTTAAAGCAGTCACGAAAGGTGGGCTGCTTCGTTTGTGTTTTCTACGCTTTCATAACTTTCGTTACTGAGCTGTTTGATGTTTTATAGATTGTTTGATATTTGCAATTGGTAGGTGTTCAAAGGCGAAAGCAGAAGGTGATTCTGCTCTCAGTGTTTACCTTAGCACCTCTGCATCCACTTAAAGTTGATGTGTGAAAGTACATAAAACATGAAATTGTGTGTGTGTGTGTGTGTGTGTGTGTGTGTGTGTGTTTGCCACTGGATTATTTAGGGAATCTCCAGAGAAACAAGAACTCATAGGCTGTATATGTATATTTCCATAGATAATGTGTATGTGCATTTGTATGTCTATATATAATTTAATTTAGTGCATAAATTTATTATGAGGAATTGGTTTTATTATAAGGAACTGGCTCACATGATTATGGAGGATGGCACAGTGGGCCAGCAGTCCGGAGACCCCAGGGAGACCCGATGGTGCAATGTGAAGTCTGAAGGCAGTCTGCTGCACAATCTCCCCTTACTTGGAGGGGACGGAGCTCAGTCTTTTTGGTGCTAGCCGGGCCTTGAACTGATGAGACGAGCCCCACCCCACTTTGTAGAGCACGACTCTTCTTTCCTCAAAGTTCCCTGGCTTCAATGCCGATCTCATCCAGAACCTACTGGTCCAAGTTGCCACATACAGTTAACCATTACCGCAACTCCGCCATGCCTTGTATTTTTCTCAATTAACATTTATCCTTCATCATTGGGTGACGGGGTGGGTCGTACGGGTTCGGTGGTGGCCCAGAGCCTCTTCTTCAGCATTGTAAATAGAGAAAGGGGAACCAGCTTGGGTTACATGGGCTTCTCTGTTTCTGGAGCCTATTGAGGATACTGCAGGAAAACGGGGCAGGAACAATTAAAATCATGTGATTTATATGGACCCAATGGATGTCCACGTTGGTGGCCTGTAAGCTCCATTTGCAAGCCCTGCAAGAAAGACCTCCACAATTAATGTCGTCTAATGTCTCACCGAGCAGAAGGGAGAGGGAGAAAGAAAGGCCATAAAAACTGATGACTTATTTTGTTTCTTTAGACCTTACGCCTGGGACTAGGAGGCCTGTCATGGTACCCAAGCCTTGAATCAATCCGGGGGGAGATATTTCATTTAAATGACCAGGGTTCTCCTTGTTTGGCCTCCTGATCTTAGGAAACTGCCATTTCCCTCTCCGATAAATAATGTTTTGGGGATTATGAGTGTTTTATTTTGATGGTCTCTTCCCTTGGAGGAGCAGGGCGGGTGCCGGGGAGCGTCTCTTTAATGCCCAAGCTCACGACATCTGGATTTAGCTTCTAGCTTTTGAGGCATTTTGGCTTTAATTGTGTTTGGCGTTTAACGGCAAGAAACGAAGCCCAGTGACAATAAAATTCATCTACCATTGCATTCGAGAGCGAGGTGCTCCGAAAATCAATTTCAGTTAGCTAAAACATCATCAGTTGCATTAAATAGATCACTAACGATGGATTAGATTCTCCTCCTGGAAGGTCTCGTCCCAGGATGTTGTTTGGAAATGCAAATTCAGACCTTTAAGACCGTGGTCCGGACAGAACGAGTATGTCAAACCTGAGGTCCCAATTATTCAAAGTCTTGCGTTTCCAGGAGTTGGCAAATGCTTTTCATTTTTCCTACCCCTTTTCCCGCCAGAATAAAAAAATCCCTTCTCTTTGCCAATGGGTGTGTCATCCTCGCTAAGACGCATGATCACAGGCAAATTATTGACGTCTACACCTTACTTCCTTTTTCTGTGTAAATAAGGTCGCAGTACAACTGCCATGAGACTAAAATGAGGTGACACGGGCAAAACCCATAAGCGTTGCCGACACAGAGGCATCCCTCAAAGACAGTGGCTGCCGGGAGCATGTGTCCTGCCTGCTACACTCTTCTGGGCAGCGGTGGGATGAAATGAGCTCTCCCGGTGTCCAAACAAGTCAACGTGACAGGGCACATCCGGCCATTTCAAAAGGGTAGAAGCAAAAGTCCATCCCCAAAGTCTGGGAAATGTGCTCCAAAGAGAGTGTTCCATCCGGTGCTGCATGGATGCCCTAGAGGAACAGCAGAGGTTAAGGGCACAGGGTTAGGACGCCTATGGAGTGGGACCCACCATCCACTAAGTGAAGGTGGGATGTAGGCACCATGATGGATGTTGGTTGCTCAGTGGACCCTAAATATGAGTGGTGGGATTTAGTTTGCAGGTAGTCCCCTGCCTGCAAAAGGAAGGAAGGTCAAGACTTTAAGGTCACACCAAAGGGGTGCCCAACTGCCGTGCAAATGAGTGTTGGATGATCTCTGTCTTCACCGCCCAGGGGGAAAATGAGGACTGAATGTGGGGATGCCGTGAGGTTATAACGAAGGCTGAGTGCCATTCCCTACGTCTCACCCCGTTTGTGTCCACAGGCTATGACACAGCTGTCCACAATTCTTCACCCGAAGAGCAAGGATCCCAAAATTCGTCTCCCCGATGCCTCATTGGGTTACTGGGAATAGACCAGGACTGACTGCATATTGGATGCGTGAAATGTCAAGGGTCCCGCATTTGCTCCAAAATGTCTTCTCCTTGCTGAAATGGTTTAGATTTCCTGAGCCAGGAGCCCTCCTTTTCGACCCCCACTCCTGCACTTTCTAGTTGGACAGTTCTCACGCCCTAGACTTGGCTGAACTCCTGGTCCTGAGGGCGCTGGAGAAAGGCAGTCCCCATAGCAAGTGATCTGACTTTAAACCACAGCGGCTACCCTCAAGGTCAATGTGGTCGCTCCCCCAAAGCCGTGCTGTGTTTTGCTGGGTCATTCACTCGGGCAATCCCCTGGTGAGACTACTTTGCCTTTTGTTCTTTCTGATCAAGCCTCCAACACAACACTCCAACAACTCGGGCAGGGGTTCTTGCTCCTATTTTTATTTTTTCGTTTGTTTGAGAGAAAGAAGCAGATTCAAGGCAACGAGCCTGCCTTGCCCTATGCGTGTACATGCACCTCAAGAAAAAGTGTTCATGTGCTGCCTCTGTCCGACCTACCTAGTTCTTACCTATCTCCGTAGTCCCCTTGATGGTCTTGGATCTAACTCGAAGAACAAAATTTGCAGAATGCGTACCTAGTCATTGAGTCATGATGTGGTCATTGTATGTGCTCGCAGCTGTGGGTTGCGATGTATCAGACTAACAGCATTGCTTGATGGAAACATGAAAATTTACAATGTGCACCTGGGATGGTGGGGTGGTGGGGCGGAGGGGCTGAGTCTGGGCTCGGCATGCTGGACAAGGTGGGTGGGTTGGTCGACAGTGTGCACCTAAGGGACCAGCCCCCTTTGAAAGCTCTAGATCCCAAGGCTCACGTTGGGCTCCAGTTGTGTTGCTCGGGCATCAGTGCAGAGCTGGAGGGAAAAGTATGTCCTCAGAGGAGGAGTGGAAGGGGTCTGAAGAGCATGCTGGCCTCTATGTGTGCATATCTCGATCCTACTGTTCTTTCCCAAACTGCTCCCTCTGCTTGGACACGAGTTCTGTGCCGTCCCACCTATGCAAGGATGATGCTCCGTGGGGTGCTCCCCGATATCCCCTCCACAGACCATGTCTTCCTTCTGTGCTGTCATCCCATCAACGTCCAACACGCTGCTGCAGAATAACCACATGGAACTAAGAAACCCCATAAAGACCCTGCAAAACTGCTCTTTCAGAAATGCCCATGATGTGGGCTCCACCACACTCACCACATGGGCTCCGTGTCCTGACATTTCTGTGTGAATGTTGGCCAGTAAGATGGTAGCTCCTGCTGCTCTCACCCAGGGCCCTCCGTGGACAAATGGCATTGTCCGTTTTCTGTCCTCTGCTTGGTTCCTGAGCTCGGCAGGAAGCAGCAGATCACCCACCTGACAGCCCCCAGCTCATTGCAGTTGTTCCTGGACGTTCTTAGAGCTCCTCTGATGGTCCTTTTGCAGCGTTCTGGATGGTTCTTTGCAGGGTTCCCGGGACAAGTCTTAGAATGAATTGTTCTTTTTTATACATTCGTCCCATATTCAATCTCATCATGTTCTACAGGCTTGCTGAAGTATCTTTTATGTCCCAGCTCCCAAATTCATATGCACTGTATTCTTTGCTTCCCCCAGGACTGTAGGCGAGTCTGAACTTACAGATCCTACAACCAACCTGCCCCTGTGGATGCATCACAGACCTGTTAAAAAAAAAAAAAAAAAGGACTGTGGAGTGCCTCCTCCATCCCCCAGTCTAGTCCACCCCGTGGTCTTTCTCAGGGATGCAAAACACAATGCCACCCGCTGAGCAGGTGCACACATCAACAATCTTCAGGAATTCCTTCTGCCTCGTGTATAAGTCACATTGAATGGATCGGCATATTCTGCTCATCTTTCTGGATACGTTGGAAATCTAGACGTTTCCCATGACCGTATGTGTGTCATTCTGTTCCACATGCCCATCGGTGCTCCTACTTCTCTTTCTTTGGTCTGGGTTTGGAGGGAGCATGTGAAAACCACATCCAGGCACACCTGTCTCTCCCTGAAAGCCCTGCAATGATTTCCAGGTCCTTCTAAGTAGAGTCCTGTGTCAGAAGCCCTACAAGAGCTTCTTCCCCTTCGGATCTCCTTGCTTCCCATCTCTCTCTGCCATCTCCACTCTTGGTGGCCCGGCTGACGCTTGCCTGTGTCTCTGCGATCCCTTGAACATCACCCCCACTCATGCTCTCATCATGTCTGTTCCTCTCGTGTTCCACGCTGTGCCCTGGGGCTGACTCCCCAACTTCCTCCAAGATGTGATATGTCAAGAGGAGCCTCTGAAACTGCTCTGTGCAAAACGTGTGTCTACTGCTCCAGTCCCAGCACGGCAGTTTCCCTTTCTAGCTGTTACCATCCCCTGACAAATATTGCATATTACTTAATTTTATCCTTTTTCCCTCTCTCTAGCATCAGGGTCCCCCCAAAAAGATGGATTTTTCTCTCTCGTTGTGTCTCTCTACCTTTTTTATTCCACAACGCTCTCTCCAAAATGCTTCGAAGAACACTGGACATGTGATCAGGACTCAGTCCACACCTCCGAATAGGATCCAACGGGATTTCGAATTTGCTCTTATTTAACTCTGCACAGGAAGGAAGAGCACAAATGTGAAGGGTAAGTCGTCGAATCCCTTCTGTGACACATGCACAGGAATCGGCCTCTGCTAATCTGCTGTTACCAGAAGCTAAATAGGGGAAGCTTTTCAACTCGCTGTACAGAACACATGGTTTCTCTTCCAAGATGGTGCAAATGGTATATTTTTACTAAGATTATCACAATATTTGGCGCCCGTGCACCATTCTCACACTAGACGACAAACCAAACCGGCAGAAGATGAGTCTCTGTTCCCCAGGATGACATACTTTCTAATTGTGCTTTCTCCCCAAAGGAAACTTTGGTAGCAGAAGGGTCACAGGTTCACTGTAGGGTCTTTTCAGGTCAATGGGTTCTTCTTATCCCCAAGTATTTCATTAATTAGCATGTACTCTGTGGAAGAGCGTGTGGTGACAAACATTGAGCTCTGTATTATTTATTTGGAGGGACGTGATTTGAGTCTCAGTAATAGTAAGCCATTTTGAAGCGGGTGAGTTATAGGCTTTTGTAATGCACAAGTCAACAAGGGCGGTTTCAGGCACGGCAAGATCCAGGACTTCACAGCATGCCTCTTTTCTTTCCCGTGGTTGTCACTTTTATAGAATGTCTCTTTATGCAAATGCGAGACACCTCCCTCTGTGTACTAAGCTGAGCAGAAAGGCATTTATCATGAAAAAGTCTGCAGAAAAATAGAATATACTGTACATTGTACCCAGTATTTGTGATAATACATTTATTCACGTGTCACATGAAATGCATTTGTAGTATATCCATTATTTTTATTATGGGGGGGTCCCCTTTTCATACTATTGGATTATTTTTAGGCCAATCAAATGACCACCAGGTTTATAGTTTCTACCACAGTTTATTAATGATGGACATCTGTGTGTGTGGAGGGGACAAAAATGCAATTTTGCAAGTATTCTTTTTTGTGTGTGTGTGAGTTTGGGAGTTTTAAGTACGGCACATCTTCGTGCATGTTTTTTTTGTTGTTGTTGTTGTTTTAATTTATGATAGTCACACACACAGAGAGAGAGAGAGGCAGAGACACAGGCAGAGGGAGAAGCAGGCTCCATGCACCGGGAGCCCGATGTGGGATTCGATCCCGGGTCTCCAGGATCGCACCCTGGGCCAAAGGCAGGCGCTAAACTGCTGCGCCACCCAGGGATCCTTCGTGCATGTTTTTATGTGACTTTTATACAGCTACTAACTGAAGTCACTATCCTTTTTTAAAAGCAACTCCTTAATTCTAGCTGGCATTCTTCCTCTCTGGGCCATCGAAGGTTTTCAATAGAAGGGCTAAGCGTTTAATATTAAAATTTAAGCATAATGTACGAGCTGATGGAGTTAGAACCCCAAGTGCCTGGGTCTGAGAGGAGCTGAAAGAAATGCTAATAATGCAGGAGGCTAAGCCCCACCACATCGTAAAGAAAAGTCTTAAAAGCCTAGGCATTAGGATTTATAGCATATTCAAAATGTGTCCTTCCAATGCAAAATGATCATTTGTCCTCTTTAACTGTGGAAACCTTCTTCCTTTGATTATGTGCTTCTGGAGATGCCAGAACTTCTGACAAACATCCACACTGAAATAGACATCTTTGAAAATCCAATTTTGCTTAAGGATTTTTTTCTAATAAATACAGATTTTGTGCTATTGTAATATATGTCTTGGAGGTCAAAATCACCAAAGTCGAATTAATCTTATTTTTGTCTCTTTCGGGTTGAAGATTATTAGTTCACCTTCGCTCTTCATCGCTGACCTTTTGTTTATGATGTCAATGGGAAAAAATTATTTTCCCTAAGTTTAATGTGTTGGAAGAAAAAATATACCCACCATTGGATTTAATAAAAATTCTTAATATTCCTATGGTTATAATTGTTATGCTGTTTCTACATGAAGTTTTCTGAAAAGCTCAGTGGGGTCTTACTTGGGCTATGGGTGGTTGGATTTGCCGTGTGCAAAATCCAAAGAGCAAAGCAGCAAGATTAGGAAAAATTCAAAGTGACATACATTAGAATATGCTGTAGACACAAATGGAGACAAGCAGAAAAGAAGGTGGAAATCGGAAACGAAGAAAAATGCAATTATGAATTTCAAATTTTAAAAAAAAGATCAGTTACATAAAAAGATAAAAATATTACATATCCCTGAGAATACGGTAAAAATAAGATTTGTTACATTCTAAGAACAGATATTATCACCTCCTACACACATGCAAAAAAATTTTTTTTTTACAGTCAAACTAGTTGACTGACAATCGCGGGCTCACTTTACATCCCTATTGCATGTAGATAATTATATTTTGGTGATTGTTATTTTTTATCTATCCTGTTGTTTGAGCCACTATTTCTCGGTCACATTGCCTTGTGCTCACGTGCACTATCGCACACAGTGTATGCTAAATAATTATATCCCACTCTCCCGCCCCCCACCAAAAAAATGGAGAAATAAGCAAGAAATAATATCGTCTTTAGTTTCCCATGCGCTTGACCTTGTTTTTGTTTCCTGAAATGAATCTGCTTGAATAACTACATCTGTGACTAAATCTGAACTTCCGTAAACGAGATCATGAGTGCGGATGAGGCTCCTTTTTAAGGCGGGATGTGCAAAAGAAAGTTTTTCTGTTAAAAGCTGGGAGAGGAGCATGGATGGGATGCTGTTCTGTGACGCCCACCAGGTAGGAGACTCATTTCAGGCAGCTCCCCATGGAGGGCTGGAGTTGGGCAGCCGGGCTCGCAAGGACTTTGCAGACGTGGTGCTGGACCCTGGTCATCTTCACTAAGGCATCTCCATGCTGCCATCATGTCCCATCATGTCCCCGCATGCTTTCCACCGACCACCCCATCCACTTGATGGTCTGGTTCTTACCATCGTCTCACTGCCAACATCACACTTCACCATGTTTACCAATGACCGTGTCTGACGCAATTTTGCACAGTCTACGTAGATGATTGAAATTATGGCGAAGACGGAATTGATTGGTTGAGACATAAAACCAATTTAGCTGCTGACATATCAATATGGTAATAAGTGCTTTGTAACGCAGCCCCGGAGACCTGAAAGGAAAACTAGCAGAATAGAGCATGCGTGGCCTGGCTTCACATTTTTCCATTAATTTGCCAGAATTGCCTTTCTTCAGGAGACAGACCCTGATTACATGTCGCAGGACATTGCTGGTGTGAGAGTGAAAGTTGCTTTGTCCTAGAATGAACCAAAATAAAACGAAATGAAGACCTTTTTATTCCCATACAAGTTGGGAAAAGCTGATCCAAGCATGGCATTGTCTATAATACAAACCATTGCCTTCTTCCTTCCCTTAGATAATGGGCTTTACATTATTTTAAGAGCAAAACTTGTCTATTTGCACGTTGACTAGAAAACCAATTTGCTTTACACCGTTTGCTAAATAGTCTGAAGCAAGTGGCTCTTGCTAGGTTAGCTCATTTACTGAGCGGGAGCATCCCTACGTCTTTGCCGGTGTCTCAGGCTCGCTGATACCTGATGGGTGATATAAATGTTCAAAAATTCCTACATGAGTGATCCCCGGGTGGCTCAGCGGTTGAGCGCCTGCCTTTGGCCCAGGGCATGATCCTGGAGTCCCGGGATCGAGTCCCATGTCAGGGTCCCGGCATGGAGCCTGCTTCTCCCTCCTCCTGTGTCTCTGCCTCTCTCTCTCTCTCTCTCTATGTCTATAATAAATAAATAAATAAATAAATAAATAAATAAATAAATAAATAAATCTTTAAAAAAAAATTCCTACATGGGTCATCGTGAGTGGTGTGATAAACGTAGTACGCAAGAAAAATCACTGCTAACTCAAAATGCACCTGAACTTATGGTGTAACGTGAATAAACAGGTGTCTAGATGGCAGCATGAGTAAAAGACACAAGCGTGATTTCAGGTGCTTATACCATACTAGAAGTCATTTTCCTTTGACTTTAAGAATTTGGAGACCATAAAAAAAAAAAGAAGAGTTTTGATCATGTCATTATGCCCAAAGACAAATGAGCACACTCTCTAGGGAGTTGTGAAGTGATCATGCATAGAAATACCCTGAAAACCCAGTACGTGTGATATAATTATAGTTTCTACACATTTGACCGGGGTGCATTTGTCTAGGTCCATGTAGATGGTTTTGTGAACAGTTCTTCTATATCAGGGAGTGGGGACACTGGGCGAGGCAGTACCCCCAGCTTGGAGAGGGTTGGCAGGCGGTCATCTTAGGGACTGCTCCGGGATGCTCGTTTTGACCCCGGCTCCGAGAGGTGACAGATATTTGAGTGCATGTCACACATCAGCAGCAAGAATTCACAAACAGATAACAAGGGCTGTTCAAAGAGCCACCAAGAGGTTCATTTCGGGTGGAAAAGCCAACACGCCGACTTCCAGGAAGCACTTCCACATGTTGGGAAGCAGGAGAATCAGGTTTCACATCAGCCAGTTTTGCAAATCCTGCTCAGTCTGGGTGTCTCAATGCGTATCCCTGTATATTCAGGAGATTTGGGCCCTCGCTATCCTAAAGATACCACCGAGTCATGGAAAATATAGTTCAACGCCACCGCATCGATCTTCCTTTTTGTGTTGATGTCGTCTTGCTTTGGTGAGTTTTTGTGTGTGCTTGTTTGTAGGAGATTCGGGGGGAGGGCGGGGGACAAACATGGCATTTCTCAGGTTTCATAGTTATTTAGCCAATTCTTCAGAAGCCAGAAAATACGATATTCCACCTTCTAGATTATCTTCTGAAAGTCACTTTCAGAAGAAAGAGATGGCTTCCCTAAGCAGCCACCCGTCAGAGGAAGGATCGGAGGCTCAAAGACAGCAAGAGCCACAACCAAAGGAACTAGTTGATACTGATGCTGCATGTCTAAAAAAGGAAAGACAAAGCCGTGAGCCTCGGGGCATGTCAGAATTTCCATGGCGTTCCTCTGATCGGACGCCTTTCAGCTTGTCTTCCGTCCCATACCTGGGAACAGCACTGGCGCCAAAATTGGAGACAGGGGCCCTTGTTTTGCTTCTCCCAAGTGTCAAGTGGAAGACTTCTGAGATCTGCCGATGTCGTCCCTCCCTTCCTTCTCCACCGGGAGAGCTCTGCCTGTTGGCAGCCCACTGAACTGCGCGTGCACACACGTGTGATCCCTTCCACACACAGATCCCGGCTCCGAACGGTAGCTTGGCCACGTCTGAGTTCAGGCAGTGGAGACCCCTGCCACAGAAACCAGAGTCTCGCCTCCGGCCAGACTTGAGGCACAATCATTGTTATGAGCAATAAAGCTCCCACGGAGAAGCCACCCCTTGACGTGACAAATCGTGACAGGTCTACAGCTTGGCGAACGCGTGTTTCTACGAGGACAGTCTATCATTTTTAGGATGGCTTGCAACATGTCTATTGAATGACACTCTGCTTTCAGAGTTTCGGTCAAGTGCTAGGAGACACCGTCTGAATGCCTGAGGTTAAAAATAGACAGGATTTAATGATTTGGAAAGACGTCGGTTGGCCCATCCATGGATCTGTCCTGATGACGTCATGGGGCAGTCCCCAGGTGTCCTATGTTGGACTCTGAGATAATATTTGCATTGCTGCGCTCACCCTTGGTGGATAAGCCCGTTACATGATAATCGATCATTGATTCTTTGGTAAGGCCTCCAGTTTGGTTGTTTTTTTTTTCCCTTAAAATAGATTTTTTTTCCAGTTTTAATGAGATATAGTTAACATCTATGGTATTAGTTTAAGGGATACCACATGATAATTTGATGTAAGTCGATATTGCAAACCGATCGCACTCCATGCGTTTAGTCAATATCTCAGAATTTCAAAATAATGTGAAATTATGACATTTTATTTCATTATAATAAATATTGTTACTTATCATGTATTACAGTGGACCCTTGAACAACGCAGGCTTGAAGTGCATGGGTCCACTTACACACAGATTTTTTTTTGAGAAATAAAAAATAAATGTACTTTCTTGACCTTATAATTTTCTTGATCACAGTTTATTGTCTTTAGCTTTCTTTTTAAAAATATTTTATTTATTTATTCATGAAAGACATAGAGAGAGAGGCAGAGACACAGGCAGAGGGAGAAGCAGGCTCCATGCAGGGAGCCCGACGTGGAACTCGATCCCGGGTCTCCAGGGTCATGCCCTGGGCCGAAGGCAGGTGCTAAATCGCTGAGCCACCCAGGGATTCCCGCTTTCTTTTTTTCAGTAAAAATACAATATATAATTTGTATAACATTGAGATGCATGTTCACTGACTACGTTATCAGTAAATCTCTTTGGTAGTAGACTAATAGTCAAGTTTTGGGGGAGTCAAAAGTTATACATGGATTTTCAACTCCACATTGTTCAAGAGCTAAATGAATCACACTATAAATTCTATAATTATATTTATAAACATTATATTACATTATAAACAGCACGTATATTTTCTATACATCGTGTTATGTACATAATATATTAAATTTCTAACATATTTCCATTTATAATATTATAGATTACAATAAATCGGTGTTGCTTTTTAAAAATTTATTTTTTTTAGAGACAGAAAAAGAGAGTGGGGGCAGGGAGAGAGAGAATCTCAAGCAGAAGGAGACAATCCCAGACTCAGGGCTTGATGATCATGACCTGAGCCAAAGTCAAGACTTGGATGTTCAACCAACTGAGCCACCCAGGTGCCCCGTGTCCCTAATTTTTGAAAGTGCCTAAGAATTCAATGAATCATGATAAACCAATGTCTGGGTCGGTGGTGTTGTGATCCAATATTTGTATGAGCTACCCTATTGCTCCCCCTTCCAAGGAGAAACCTTCCAAGAGATATTGTTCTGTCCTCCAAGGTCGAATGATTGATGCATTTCATGATACTTCTTAAAGAGTTTGAAACAAAAGCTGTGTCTCTATGGTCAAAGACTGGAAATCAGGCCATCTGGTTAGACTGAGTGAGTCCTGCCAGGTCCTTCTGGGAGTCCCGGAGGACGACGTCTGTGATGATTACATTTGCAAACGTGTGCGCTGATCCCATGCTGAGTGCACTGTGGGTGCAGAGGGTTTCCATTTTTAATGGGGGATTTTTCAGCCTTTGAAAAAGGAGTGGTTACCCCCTGCAAAATACGGTCGGGTCGGGTCTTGTTGCGTTCGTTGCTGCAGCTGCGTTGTTAAATTCGAACAGTCCGCGTGAGTATGATGTCACCACAGTGGCTCAGTCGGGAATTTGCCAGATGTTTCCCACCCCCGCCCCAGACAGTGTCGTCCCCTATGGCTGATTGAAGTGCTTCTCTCCAATGCTGAGGTTCTCAGTGCTGTGAGAGAGAATAAGACATAAACCAATCACAACTCTGCCTTTACAGGCGCCATCCTACAGTGACCACCGTCGTAGAGAAGGTACGTAAAAAAGGGGGAAAAAATCCCAAACGCAGAACTATGGCAAAAGCATGCTTATGAAAAAAAATAAAATAAATAAATTTTAAAAATTTAAAAAAAAAAAGCATGCTTATGTATCTTCTGGCTGATGTGCTGGGAAGTCGATTTAACAGGCCCAGCAAACTTTAAACAAAAGTTCCGCTAGAAGGAAGTGCTTTTTGTTGACTTTGCAGATGATGAATTAAGGCTTGTGTGTATGAGGTTACCCAAGTGGTAAGCTGCACAGGATACCTGGCAGGTAGGAAAATGCAACCCTGTACGTGACCGTTCCGTCACCCGGGACTTTGGCTTGGTTCTAATTCCTGCAAACGATTTCAGCATAGTTCCCCCTGATTTTTGCACAAATATGTGCACCCCAGAGGCTCATTTGATTTTTGTACAAATACGTGCAGCCCAGAGGCTCACTTGCATCATTCTGGGCCTTGGCTTGTGTGTGAGTTCAGTATCTCACGGCCAGAGCTGATTTGTGATAGGACATGCCCGTCTCCACTCGCTTCCCGAAACCCTCTTGACTGCACCCCAGTAGGGAAGGTGGTCTACTCCTGCATGTTGGTGTTAACGGTTCGTGAAGAAACAGACAGCAGGTCGCTGGTTGCCAGAGGCTGGGGATGCGGGGATGGGTCAACAGGTGCAAATGTCGGTTATAGGATAAAGAAGTCCTGGGATGTCGTGGGGCCATACTTAGTAATAGTGTGCTGTGCACTGGAGACCTGCAAAGAGAATTGGTCTTCAAAGGTCCCCCGGCAAGAAAAAAAATTTGTAACTATAGGAGGTGATGGGGGTTAACTAGGAGTGCGATGATCACGTTGCGATATCCACGTATTGACTTCCTACGTTGCACACCTCAAACTAACGCAACGTTATGTGTCAGCTACATCTCAGTCAAACCGGGGGGAACCATTATGTTCTCACCCTTAACCGACTCAAGACGTACGATTGCTAAACCCAGAAAGAAATACCTAAAGTCCTGTAAATCAGTCAGAAAACTACATGTCATACATAGTCTTCACTTCTCAATAGTGTTCCCCTCTATGGGTTTATATCTTAAGTTAGCCAATATCTAAATGTTCCAAGACATTTTTTTTTTAACCTGAAAAAATGTGATAAGTATTTGGAAAGTCTCTTTAAACTTCCAGGGGTTTATATAGGACAGCTTCTCTGCAGTCAAATATTTGGGTTAAAGATGAAAGCTATAACTATATATAAAGGCTTCAGATGCCTACGTGTGAGTTTCCACCCAGAAAAGGGGCATCCACTTACAATTTTTGTATCTATGTATGGGACTCTCTATTTGCGGTTGTCTTCCACAAAATTCTATTTTTTTTTAAGTAAATTCAATTTTTTTTAACACTTTATGCTCAGTGTGGAATCCACTGTGGAGATTGAACTCATGATCCTGAGATTGATCAAGGCCTGAACCGAAGTCAAGAGTCAAGGCCTCAACCAACTGAGCCACCCAGGTGCCCCCAAATTCTGTTTGTTCACGATTGCTAGTTTAATAGGCACAACTCTGCCTCTGCGTACGTTTTTGCTTTATAACATTTACTGATTTTCAGCGTTGTTTCTGTTTTCAAAAACGTGTTTGCTCGCTTTTCGTTTTCCGCGGTTCCCACAACTTATTGGTGTTGGAGGTTTGCCCTCCCAAATATTCGGTAAATATTTAGTCTGGTTTTCTGTGCATTTATCGTTGCTTCCATGCATCGATTTATAATTATACTTATTTATACGTCGCTGTGCTATATAATAAACACCTAAATCCAATTTTGTTCTAAATCAGTAACCAAAGGCACCAGTGAAATGTAGTCAATAATATTTGAAGGGAGTGTTTGTCTCCAAGGGTATTTCTGTGGGAGAAAGAGAAACAGGGCTTGTATCAGCGGGGCAGGAAGGAAGTAAGAGGAGAGGTTGTCCAGTGCGTGACACCCAAGACCTGATACAAACGATGCCTGGTTTCCACCTGCCAGCTTCCCATAATAAATTAAAAGAGAGGGCCAAGGTGCAGTGAAGCACCCTTGTGATTTCCTTGCTGGTTCTTTGGGGTTTCCTTGCAAAGTTTCCTTCGTGTCACCACAGCTGAAGGCAGCAGAGGATGCGTCCGTGAGCAAGAGAGGGCATGATGAGCAGTGCTGAGCCATCTCTGACCCTAGGAATGGGGTACTGGGAAGATAAAAGCAATCCCTTTGCAACGAATTTTTTTATTTTTTAGAAAATAGATGTTTTCAGGCTCTGTGATGTTAAAAGATGGTCACTATTTTTATCTTTGCAAACGTACCAAGATTGCAAGTGCAGGCCAATGGGAATGTGAAGTCCTTCCGTTGAGAGTCTTGGGTTGGACTCGTATCTCCAACACCTAGTATCTGTCATTTGAAACAAGTTGTTTGGCATCCCACACTGGTTTAGGAAGGGAAAGTAGGACACGCGGAGGCAAAGGGAGGGCCATGTGGTAAAATACTAAGTAAATGAGTCTCACCGTTGTCACCTGTACCTGCCGTTGCATGGTGGGGTCACCATATCCAAGTGCAGTCCAGGTATCCAGGAGGAGTTGCTCGCACCTGCAAAACGCACAGAGCAGGTGCCATAATATTTATTATGGCTGCTTATAAATGTATTTCTGGTCAAAAAATTAAAGGACTGTGCCTGGGTGGCTCAGTGGTTGAGCATCTGCCTTGGGCTCAGGGCGTGATCCTGGGGTCCTGGGATTGAGTCCCACATCGGGCTCCCTGCATGGAGCCTGCTTCTCCCTCTGCCTGTGTCTCTGCTTCTCTCTCTGTGTGTGTGTCTCATGAATAAATTAATAAAATATTTTTAAAAAAAACAAAGAAAATGAAAAGACTGTGCCTTTTTCTTGTTTATATATGTGACTCCTCTCTTTCCCCCATGGTTTATAAGGCTGGGCATGTCTCCCTTCTTGGTTAAACATGGTTATTGCTGGTGAAAGCTCCATTGAGCATCATTTGTTCAGAGGAACAACAGAATAGCACACAGGTGTGTATGAATACATATATATATAATATTTAAATATGTATGTAGGTATTTATATAACCGTATCCAGAACAATACAACAGATTGAGGGATGGAAAAACTGTCTTTCCATCCATGTACATCAAAATGTTGTTTACGTTGTTTACAATACAACAAAACCAAGCTTTGCGTTTTTAAAAATAGCTTTCTCTCTGCTTTGGCTATTTTCGTTCTCATTAATGTTGTTGAGTTGGGTAAATGCTTACCAAAGAATAAGAATGTTGTAAAACATACACAAACAAACAAGAAAAAGCCCTGCTTTCCATAAACAAACATTCTAGAGCCTGAGATTTCTTTTTAAATCTGCAACTACATTGTCTATTAATAGTTGTCTTAAAAGTTATAAGGAGTTTAAACTGCAAAACTTATGAATTAAATATGTGTTTGTGGTTTATTCTTAGGAGACAAATAGCATGAATTTCCTTGATGTATCTTTTTTGTTTTTCCTAAAAAGAATAAAATGAAACTTGTGCTGTATTTTAAGAGGGACATGTCTTTGAGAGATGCATTTCCAAATAATGTTTTCCACCAATTAAGGAAAATGGCAGAAATTTTTGTATCTTGAATTTTACTTCTGCACGTACAAGTTCGTCTTACAAAGTCACCTGCTTTGTAAAGTGTAAATGGCTTTTCCAGTTTTGGAGCTCAGCATTCAACATTTTGTGATGAACATAGCAGGTGAACTAGTCAGGTGTTTCTAGAGAAAGATCCTCACTATGATGGGTTCATCGGGGTCCTATATCATGCACTGCTGTTGCTCTGAATTTTTAAAAAATTTAATTTAAGTTAATTAATATATAGTATATCATTAGGTTCAAAGGTAGAGGTCAGGGATTCATCACCCAACCACAACAAAAATATGAAATCTTACTTTTTACAACAACATGGGTGGAACTGGAGGGTATTACGCTCAGTGAAATAAATTAATCAAGAAAGATAATTATCATACGATTTCACACATATGTGGAATTTAAGGAACAAAACAGAGGAGCATAGGGAAAGGGAGGAAAAACAAAATAAGATAAAACCAGGGAGGGGGGCAAAGCATAAGAGACTCTTCATCACAGGAAACAACCCAAGGGTTGCTGTCACTCTGAATTTTGTTGAAATTCTGAGTTTGCTTATCAAATCAGGGGAAGATTCACGGGCCGTGGACCTCATCCAAGGAGGAGACCAGAATGAAGGATGAGTCGGGGAGGTGGGATATCTCTGACGGACTTCGCTCCTGAGTCTTTCCATTCAGCTTCTGTTTTCTACCAGTGGCCAGCAGATGCTTGTGGAGAAAACATCTCCTTGGACTCCCTGGTTGGCTGGCGACGTGAGGGCTCATCGGTTCCATGCTTCTGTGCTGTGGCTTCATCGTTTATGATTCTTGCATGGACCTTCCACAGACCAATGATGAATTCCCAAGCCTTTCTTACCAAAATTCAGTCTCCTTTGTGATTTTCTCTGCTCTGTGCAGTAATGGCCTTCCTAAGCTGATCTCAGGTTGCCTAAGTGGGGACGGTCTTTTAGCTGCTTGAACACAAATAGTCAAAAGAAAAGAAAAGAGAGAGATAGAGAGAGCATGCACTGCTCGCATACTTCATTGTTTCAAAGTCATTCAGTTTGTCCAAGGTCAGGCGTCTGGTTGTGGCTGGAAACGCAATCACAAATCCAGACCTGTCCTTCAAGATACTGCATCTAGGAAGAATAGTAGGGAGACAAAAAAACAAAACAAAACAAAACAAAAAAACAAAACACATTGGCTTTGGGGTCATTAAGAATAGGATGAAATGATGCTCGAGTGGCTCAATGGTTGACCAACTGCCTTTGGCCCAGGGTGTGACCCCGGGGTTCTGGGATCAAGTCCCACATCGGGGTCCCTGAAGGGAGCCTGCTTCTCCCTCTTCCTATTTCTCTGCCTCTCTCTTTGTGTCTCTTATGAATAAATAAATAAAATCTTTAAAAAAAAGAATGTGGTGCAGATGGATTCTATATGGATGATGCTATGGAGGATGATGAATGTGAATAGGATTCACAAATCCAACCATGAACTCTAGTTCAAACAGGATTGATTCTTTATTTGGCATTCTTCTTGTGTTGTGAGACGTGTGAATGTGTCTTGGTAATCTCTTCATGTTTTTCTGGGGCTTGGAGATAGATGGGGGCGGGGTCCAAGCAGGTGCAAACCAAGCACCGTGGAGAATCAAAGAAAGGAATGCATGAGATTATGTTTCTGCATTCTGTGAAGTCCACTGTGGCCTCAGGCACAATGAGGTCTCTACAAAGCCATTGGTGACTTCCAGCTTCCATGCTTTTGCTATTTTATTTATTTATTTATTTATTTATTTATTTATTTATTATTTAGCTAGCTTTTGCTAATTTAATGCAGAAATCCACAAACTTTTTCTGTAAAGAGGCAGACAATAAATATTTTACATTCTCATGGCGATAGAGCCTCTGTCCCCCATATGCAACTCTGCTCTTGCATGAAAATGGCCACAGATAGTATGTCAATGAATGGGCACCAGCATGTCCCAATAATACTTTATTTATAAAAAAAAAAATGAGGCAGAGGTGGACTAGATGTCAGCCACAGGCTGTGCTTTGCCTACATCTGTTTAGACGGACATGAATGGAAATAAAAACACGCGTAATAGTGCACTATGGAATGCAGAGAAGGATCAACTTTGAGGTGCAAAAAAAAAAAAAACCCATATTGGACAGAATTGCACAGAATTACCGTTCTCCTGGAGCATGACCTACATATCCAAGCCCCTTCCCGTATTCCTCATAAACCATTCTATTGCTCTCCATTCAGAGTTTATGTTATGTAGCTCACTCTGGCATCATTTCTAAGAATTGAGGCATAATTGACAATCTGCATTATATCAGAGTCAGGCATATGAGCGTAATGATTCGGTATCTCTATACGTTGGGAAAAGATCGCCATCCGGAGTCTAGTTAACATCTGTCAGCAAACATAGCTACACAGTTTTTTTTCTTCCCGGGATGAGGATTCTTAAGATCTACACGCGTAGCAACTTTCAAATATATGGTGTAGTATTATTGACTATAGTCACCATGATATACATCACATGCCTAGGGCTTGGGTATTTTTATAACTAGAACTTTTTTCCTTTTGACCCCTTCCACTCATTTTGTCCATCCTTTGTCCCCAACCACCAATATGTTCTCACTGAGGTCTGTGTTTTATTGGTCTTTTTTTTTTTTTTTTTTTTTTTTTAGATTCCACATATAAGTGAGATGATATACTATTTGTCTTTCTGTGACTTATTTTCTTAGCACAACTCCTCTGAGGTCCATCTGTGTTGTCACAAATGGCACAATTTTCTTCCTTGTGAAGGCTGGAAAATATTTCATTATATGTAGAGACCACATTTTCTTTACCCATTCATCCACTGATGAACAGTTAGGTTGCTACGCAGTGATGACATGTTTTTTTATCAAAAATGTTTAGTGTTGTTTCTTAGAAAGGTTCCAGTGGACATCTATACCATGGCTGCTCACATAATGCTAATGAAAACTTTGGGTCTTCAGTAAATGTTGGTTAGGATTACATGCAAATGACTTATCAGAGGATTCTCAAAAGATAGAAAATGGCCAGATTTGTTGGTCTTCCAGGCAACTGGAAAGAAAATATTCAGTTTTATTGATAGATAAAAATAACAGCTTCGTAGATGCAGGGAAATGCCCTGTATCTGGTGTGTGTCCAACCTCATGTCTCATTATTCTCACCCTACCCACATATGAATGTTACGTTTCCTAGAGGGCATAAACATTTTAAAGTTACAGGATTGGGGGAAAAGGAGAAAGGGACGGTGTTTATACAATAGTCACGCTGGTGATGACGCTCATCTGAGTTTGCCTGTTTTAGAAGATGTTAGCGGTGCCAAACATTTGGAAAATCATTGAAAAATATTTCCTAACGTTCCTTATTAAGTTCTATTTAAGAAGCAAAGGAATTCTTTCGTCATTATTTTTGTGAAAAACTGAGGTATCTGTGTGAATGGGTATGTGCGTGTATGCGCGTAATTTTTTACTGTACTGATAACATAGTAATTTTCATTGTAAACGAGAGTGTCTTAAACAGATATAAATTAAATAGATAATACATTTTCTTTGGAGAGGCGTGTCTGATAAGCACGTCTTTGGATGTTGCCTACGGGCTCCTATGTTCTGAGTTTCCTGGATTTCTCTTCTTCCCGCGTGTTAGGGCAATTGAGATGAATCACCAGGATCCCCACTAGTCCCTTTATAGAACATTCATAATGGTTGGATGGGAAAGTGCTCTAGTCCCAGTGGGGGTCTCTCTAGAAACCCTCTATAAATCTCCTTCTATTCAAGAAACCAGCCATTTATCACAATAAATAAGTAAATAAGTAATCCTCTTAAGATATGTGTGTGTGTAGGGCAATGAGAACTCTATAGTGTCTGCCTTCCCATACGTATTATGTTTCTTTTTTCATTTTTCTCCTTTTCATATATAATCCCAAGGGGGTCTGTCCCTAGACCAAGAGAAGTTTACCTATTTTACCACGAAATTAAACCATTCACACGTGTAATGAGAATGAGTAAGAGTAGGAAAAAAATCTTTCTTGCTAAAATGGTGCCTTCTCTTTTGTTTCAATTAGATAGTTAATGGTATCGACGTTTTCTGTGTTGACTCCTTTTCAGGTGTGTTTTAAAGTGAATTCTGCATCCCCCTGAAGCTCAACATTGGAAACCCAAAGGTCCTCTTCGATGAACATTTATTATTAGATACACAACGGATGCACTTTCAGAACGCCTTATTTATGCCGTAGAACAATCGGCTTTCCGATGTTAATTTTAAAGACTTAGAAAGGCCCTTTATAAATTGCTTCTACAATGAATGCAGTGAAATAATTCCTCAGGGGTGGGCCAGTTCACTCTCAGTGATTTTTTTTTTTTTTTTTTTTTAGGGTAAGTTATAGAAGAAAGAAATGGAAACGTGAGCAGCCTGGAGTGGTATTCCATGGAGGGACATGCCCAAGGTCATATCTATGAGAATCATCAACTCGTGCTAAAGAGAGTACCAGGATTTGGTGTTTGCTGTTCACTTGTCAGAACAGTGAAATTTGACAGAAATCCTGGGATTTCCATTACTGTATCTGTGGAGTACATTTTTATAACTTCTTACCTTCAAGACATTTCAATATTTCATTACCATATTGAACCTCAGGAAAATGATCCCATCACTTTCTTCTTAGACCATTTTATTGTTTTACTCCCACACATGCACATGCCCTATTTTTATCCTGTGAACAATGAGTTTTAAATAGGAACATTTTATTTTCAGCCACCCAAAACTTTATTCAATGCTTGCCTACGGTGGTTTCGGTTAACAGCCGTTCTAGCTCAGTGTCCATGGGTGTGAAAAGCCCTTGAAGGCTAGCTGATTTTTGAAGAACATATTCCTGTCCAACTTGGATCCTTGGTCTACACTGTGCCATCCAATATGGTAGCCAACCACCACATGTGACCACACTCTAGCTACAATGAGGTACAACTGAAATACATTTATTTCAATGTAGTTAAGATACGTGACATAAAAAGAAATGAAATGAAATGAACTCAGATGTAAAACCCAGTTCCTTGGCCACATTTGCTACGTTTCAAGTGCTTAATAGCCACATGAGGCCAAGAGCTGGCATTGGCTTCTGGAAAGCCCAGGTGACATAATATTTCTATCATTGCAATGTTGCAAACTGCTGGACAGTGTTAGTTAGAAGAAGGGGATATTTTGTGCAGAATTTGGTAGCCAAAGAGCTTTTTAGAAGTTTTTGGGGCTTTTAAATTCCCTATTGCATGTCCCAAAAGTCCAGTATTCTGCAAACCCATATGTATTATGTTTCTTTTTGGATACAGGATTTGGATCCTGTATTTCAAATGATTAGATTTCAAATGATTTGAATAATCATTTGAAAGACATGAAAGAACAGAGTAGCACAGGACACCGATCTTTGTGCTGACTTTCGGAATGCGCGATGTGGACGGGTGGTTTCCTCTGTGGAACAAAGATGGTAGAAATCAAAGCAGGAAACCAGCGGAGAAATCTACTCCCTGTAAAGACAGCAGGTGGATGACATGAATCTTAACACTGTAAAATCTTTTCAAATGAACTTGTTTTCCATTTGACGGCACCTGTTAATCACCTGTATTAGCTTTCTGAGCCTTCTGTAACAAATGATCACAACCTGAGTGGCTTAAAGAAACTCAGAAGTTGATTCTCCATCAGTTCTGGGGGCCAGAAGTCTGAGATCAAAGTGTGGGCATGGCCGATTCCTTCTGGGGGCTCCTGGGCTCTCCCCAGCTTGTGATCCTCGGCATTCCCTGCTTTTGGCTCCATGTCATGTGTTTCTATGATCTCATGGCCTTTTTCCTCTGTGTTTGTCTGTATCCAAATCTCATTGTCCTTATAGGGACACACCAGTCAGCCAATGAGGATCCACGCTGACTCACAATGACCGCACATGAAATTGAATTTATCTGCAAAGACCCTATTTCCAAATTAGGCCACTTTCTGAGATATTGAGGTTTGGGACTTGAACATCTCTTTCTTGGGTGGGGGGGGACACAATTCAAGCCATAAGTATTCCTCAGCTTTCTAGTTAGACAGTGAGTATGAGTTTATAATGATTGTTGAATTGAAGGAACCAGAATCATTTGAAAGACATGAAAGGCCAGAAACTCTTGACATCTACATTTTACAACTTAAATGAAATATCTGGCTGCATCCTCTGGGGGATGTATTATTGGCCACCTCATTCTGAAAGGTGGTCATGGGTGTTAGATGTCTTTTGTTTTTGACCTCCCCAGCTGAAGCCTAATTGCAAGTGAGATAGGATGGATTCATTCTACACAGTCATAAAATTCAAGTAACTGCCCTGAAGGACTATTTGATAGCCTTAGATGGTGAACACATGATCTAACCTCTATGTGGATGTCACACAGAGGAAAGACACAGAGAATAAATTTTACAGCTCTCGCTGTGGGCTGAGGAGTCTGACGGAGCTGCTGAAGACAAATCCATTGATAGCTGCTATTTTTATAGACTTCAACAAAATGCGCTGGAATGTAGGGTTGTTGCACAGAATCCCTGGTTTCTTTGAGGAGAAGGAGAAGCTAAGCGCTCAGGGGACATGGGAGAGTCTGGTCCAGTGAAGCAAATCCAGGACCATGGTAAGAGAGAGTGAGATCCCTAAAGGCAGGATTCAGAAAATCAGAACCTGAGGCTTCTAAGTTCAAATTCACACTTGGATGGGTCTATTGATTTAATTTCTGTTTTTATACACGTCATCTGGTTTAGTTTTCTGGGGCGGCCATAACAAAGTACCACGGACTGGTTGGCTGACAATAATAGAAATGTATTGTCTCTCTCTGGTCCGGAGGCGAGAAGTCTGAAATCAAGGTATCAATGCCAATCTTGGCATCCCTTGGCTTAGAGAGATACATCGCTCCCATCTCTGCCCTCAGCTTCGCATGGACTTCCTGTCTCTGTCTCCACATGGCCCTGTTCTCCTAAGGACACCAGTCATCTAGGATTAAGGACCCATCTTCCTCCAGGATGGTTTCATCCTTAATTAATTAAAGCTGCTAAGATCCTATTTTCAAATACAGTCACATTCTAATATACCAAGAGCTAGAACTCAAGTATATCTTTTTTTTTTGCCAGGGGCAGGGTTTGGGGGAAGACACAGTTCAACCAGTAACACCCTCCATATAAAATAATCTGGTAAAATCATTTTTGATTTTTGTACCTTTGAGTTTCACTCTCCCAAACATGCCAGGCCCTATTCATGACTCTGTTTTTCAGAAATATCCATACAACTTAATGACCAATTAATGACTAATCACTTCCTGCCTATTTGTTTTATTGTTTGGTATAGAATGAAAACTTTTTTAAAAGGAAAAAGCTATTCTTACAGGAGATTTACACTCCCCTCAACTCTAAAAGCCCTTAGTTATTAAAGAAAGGTGGGCTGAGCAACCACTTCTTTAAAGCAGTCTGCTGTATGCTGCAGAAAATACAATGCAATATCCTACGGTTTGTTCATTCACGGCCCCCTAATGAGATTGGAGGATACTTTCTCTTGTATTTCATGAGAAACACATTCTTAAATGGCTAATTGTTTTTATAAGTGCAGAGCAAGCACTCCGTAGGACAATTCTCAAACGGGCACAATCTCCTACTTCTTCTTTCTGCCATTCTGCTATCTGATGTCTTATGTGCTCCAACTGGGTTCTCTGGACATCTGCTTGCCCCTAGTTTCTCCTCAAAGGATGTGGTCATCGTTCCCAGGAAGACAAGAGCTTCCTCCTCAGTCAGTGCATCCAGAGGGAAAGTAGATTCTTTGCATCTCTGCTGAGCTCTCCAAAGTCAATGGTTTTCCTTATTTTGAGTTTGAAATGGGTTTTTACTGTACTGTTGGCAAATACCTACCTCGGGGATAAATGCAGTGAAGGACCCCTACGTTTATGTTTTGTTATCAAGAACCTGATACCTTGGGAAGATGGTCACATGTAGCATTGTGTGATGGGAGACACCGGAAGGAAGACAGAATTCTGATCCAGAAGGTGGTATGAGCACAGAGGGATCATGCATGGACATAATCGTGTATGTGCATCAAAGTTCTGAGCATCTTCCAGTGACATGTTTATGAATTGACAACAGAATCCATGAATGGTGAGCCCAGAAGGTATCAGTCAGTCTTCCATTGAATACAGTCAGGTGTATACATACCTGCAATGGACACCAGGGGTTCCCCGCCTGCTGATTGCAGGGTGGCCACATTATGCCAGCACCAAAACCTACATCTCCAGATTTGGATATCTGCTTCCGTAAGATGTGTTGGTAAAATGGCGGGTCAGCCACTGATCAAGACATTGCTACACACCTCTCCATGGTTTTGTATATCATTTTGGAGTTTTTAGGCTAGTTTCCAGAGAGAGAGTTTGCTGCTTATAGGGAATAGCCCAGGGTGAAAATGGATTTACCAAGGAGCACTACCACCCATTCCTTCTACTTTCTAGGTATTGTCTAGGCTTATGTCATCAAGATAAGAGCTTTCTTTGAAAGGGGCCATTTATCAGAAAGAAACCCCACAGGTGAATCCATCATCCTCCATTCTCTATTTCAATGTGAATCTATAGACTGTGGCTGAACCTGTGCTCCTGGCATGTGAGGTTATTGTTTAGCTCTTGGGCTCCAGTGAATTTAAATAAGATGGGGCACCAGCAATGCTCAAATGAGGGATTATTACAACCCCCATGCAGCAAGTCTTGCTCCGCTATGATGTCTTCTGTCTCATGCCTGCAGGTTCATTTTGTCTCCATGATTTATGACATAGAATGTTCCAAGAACATGTTTCTGAGTAGGCACCACCATATGTGACCAGTAGAAAAGCAGGGGGAGTTTCGATGAGGTAGTAAGAAGGGAAACAGAAATATAATGGAAAATAAAGGCAAGAATAAAAAAAAAATTTGTAATTGAAGTGTGAAGAATGTAATGCATGTCACAAATATGGATGAGATGAGTCTTTTGATCACAGAGAGAATGGGAATGGCCAGGAGTGACACAGGCAACAGGCAATGATTCCTGTGCTCATTTATTGATTCCTATTCTTCTTCGGGAGGTGCACATCAGAAGACCATTTATTAGGCTTTAATTACAAGAGTAAATAACCCTAATGTGGCAAGAGAAAGAGCAAATAGCCAAGGGCCAAGAGTCTGGTTTTGGAGGAATGGTCCTGAACCTGAATATCTCAAACAGAAATGCCATGCTCATCATTGCTACAGCCTTTGGCAACCCAAATCCCTGTGCTTTTGCTCATGGTGAGGAGCATCCTTAGCACTCGCCAGTCTCAGAAGCCAGGTCTTTCCATGCTGCTGATTGAGGAAGATCAGTCTTCTAAAGAAGACTGAGCTGGATTGAAGATGCCCCACGATGTGTGATGCAAGCAGGGGAGACTGTAGGCTTTTCAGTATGAGTTGAGTATTAGGTCATTACATTCAATTTATGGCACTTACCAGCCTTTCCGAGCTCGTAGAAGTGTCACTGTGGAAGCTGAGCGTTAACTTTGAAGGTGGAAGGGGAGTATTTTATGGAGAGTAATTACAACTTGTAAAATCTGAACCCATCGACCCACTCAACCCCATGACCCGGAGAAATGTCAAGCACAGTGTCCTCTGGTTTCGTTTCTGGGAGCAGTCAGGCTGATGGCTCTGCTGTGAACTTTGGATCTTACCTTGATGGCAAGGCCGGGCCATTTCAGAAAGTCAATGAGAAGTTCAGTAAGAATCAGCGTCATGGTTCCCAATACCAGTTAAGAGACTCGTGAGTTTTACTTTCTGGCGCACAGCTATACACTCAATCTTTAAACCGAACACATGATACTCACATAAAGCCATGAAGTTGTTGCAAATGAATTTGCAAGTTACAAACAGAGATTCTAGAAACCTTTACAGGCAGGACAGTGGATGAACATGTGAGATAGTATACCAACATGTTTCTGAGGTCATAAATGTGAAGATGAGAACGGTGATATATTGGAATAAAATATAATGTGGGACCATATGATAGAGTATAATGCAATATGTAATATAACATACAACATATAATAATTATGGCACAGCAGGGTATATAATATAATATAATATTAATATAATATGACACAATATATTCAATTGTATTTCTAAATGCATACTTCTAGGCAATAAAAGAATAAAATAGACAAAATTCCCAGCACTCACCATTAGTGACATAAGACCCAATAAGCAATAGATATATCACGTGATTGACTTATATAGGATGCCAACAGGTGATCAGTGCTGTAGAAAAGAGAGGAGCAGAATGGAATAAGGGGATTTGGGAGTGCAGAGGGTGCAGGCTGCTGTCATGTGAAATAGGGGCCACCTACAATTCTTTGTGCCCCCAGGAGGTATTGTGGATGAGCCTCAGAACCACGATGCTCAGAAAAAGAACCCAGACACCAGAAGCCATGTGTTGTATGATTCTGTTTATAGGAAAAGTGCAGAACGGGCAAATCCATGGAAACAGAACACCCACCATTTTGTTTTCTACCAATGAGATTAGATCAAGTTTATGACATTAGGAGGAGGAGATGTAAAATCAGTATCTTTGTTTGAAGATAAGCCACACTTTGCAGCTAAGTCTGTTTCTTAGAATGCTGATGGCGGAGGCAGCCATACTTATTCACGTTGGCTTTTGTTGCTTGTGGTTTCAGTGTCACATCTAAAAAAAAAATTTGCTGAGACCAATGTGCAGGAGCTTTATCCCATGAAGTGTAGTTTTCTCAGAGTTTTATGGTTTTGAGTCTTTTGTTTAAATCTAAATGCCTTTCAGTGGATGATTGGAATAGTACTGAGCCATGAGGAAGGAAGATGTCCTGCCATTTGAGATGACAAGGATGGACCTAGAGGTCAAGAAAGTCCTCAGTCCCTAGACTCACTATCCCATGGGTAGGCTAATGTACAGACAAAGGAAAATACTGTCTTTGGTCAGAGCAAACTCAAGAATGTCTTGCCCCTGCCTGAGTGCGGAGACCCGCCTTGTGTGTGGACCAGCCATGCAACAAATGTGCACCAATGATGTTTGCCCAGGGCCGCTACGCAAACGAATAAACAAAGAGAAAGTCACGATTTGACTTGAGCCACTTGAGTCTAAGCAGTTTGGCAAGTTTCTTGTGTCACAGTTTGTCCATGAGAGGCTCCATTGTCTTAGAATCTCTCCCCGAAATTGTTCAACGCTCCATTTTGAGCGCTATTTTTATTTTGCTTTCTCATGGCTACGGGGCATCTAGAGTTCTGGATAAAGTAGGGAAACACACCTCAGAATCGCCGAGGGCACCAGGGGGCATAGGACGGGAGACTGGTTGGAGCCCCCAGGTGAAGGCACATGGATGCTTGGCCAAGATTGATGAAAGGGTGGAAGGCAGAGAACACAGGTGAGAGGGAACCATCTAAAGCTTTGGGGCTGGGAGGGACATAATCAAAATGGAGTTTTAGTATCAGACAAGGCAAAAGTGTGGGTTTCTTTCTCCATTCTCAAGAAAAGCCCGAGACCAAACTCACCACAGAAGAAACATGACATTATCACAATGACATTTGATTTATGAGTCTGAAGTCTCAGCAGTCACAGGAAAGTATCTTCATATTCAAATAAATAATTTAAAAAAACGCAAATAAATAATAAAATTTTACTGAAAGAAATTGTATGTGGAAATACGGTGTTTTCCTCTTTCCCCTTCTGTTTGTTCGTTCATTCCAACCTCTCCTGCCTCCTTTCTTTTTCTTTTCTTTTCTTTTTTTTTTTTTTTAAGGGTGAAGGGTGGTGGGCAGAGAGTAAGGGTAAAAGGAGTTCAAATAAATCTCAAAAGCGTTCCGCGAAAAGTTGAAAGGTTGCGAGTCCCTTGATGCCTGGTTCCCATTACCAACACAGGCACTTCAAAGTGAAAGAAAAGGAAATCCAGATTGGATGCCTCCCAGAAGATTCGATTTAGATGCATTACTATTTCAAGGTTTGTCTTCAGAGGAGTGAGATGTGACCATCAGCACACACGTCACCCGCCGTCTATTAATACGTGATGGATTGCTTATCTTGCCCCTTTGAAAAATGCAGCGCCAAAATGCTTTTTCGCTTTTGCCCCTGCGTGGAATTTTAAAATCTTTGCAGAGAGCACAAGGTATTGACAAATGCATTTCTCTTAAGAAATAATAAGTTAGCTAGGTAAGCACTGTACAAAGTGGCTACATATATATTATTTTTATCATAAGAGCCTGGTGAGATAAGTGAGCAGAACGTTGGGTTTTAGGTCAGAAAAATGACACATTTTAAATTAATTCGACCCACCTAAATTTTGAGAAATACGGAATGACAATGCAGAGATCAGTAACCAGGGTTATTTTCATCACACTGCAGAGGGTATTATTAACTCATTCAAGCACAGGGATTCCTTATGATTTTTTGTTGCTGTTGGGGGTTTTATTTTGGATTATATGTGGTTTCTCTTCTCCTGCTCCATGATTCTCATCGGAATAGTGGTTGGTTCTGTTTTCCCTCCTCTATCTGTAAAGCTCTAATTAAAAAGAGCTTAGTTAATCAAAGACTTTCTTTCTGCTATTGTGTACCAATTGCAAATTAATTAGGCAAAAGGAGATTTCTGATATAAAGTGGGATCAAAATACAATAGTTTCCGTTAGTTGGGAAGGCGCTTAGCAGGGCCGATAGCTCGCCACAGCCGCGGGGAGGGCCATCCCTGGGGGTCCCTCGACTTATCGCCTAGTGCCGACCCGCAAACCAGTATTGTGTACTCATGGTCACCACCACGTTGTGAGCCTCCATTTAATTTTTTAGAGTCACTAGAGCACTATATAAGTTTACAGTCTAGGAAAATTAGACTTTACCCACTGCAGAGTCTTAAACTTTAATATGCAAGCAAATCACGTGGTGATGTTGCTCGCGTGCAGATCCCAAGTCAGCAAAGGTAGGCGCAGGACGTTGTGCATTTTCCTCTCCGAGCTCTTAGGGATGCTGACCCTGCCTTCCAAGGACCATGCTTGGGGGAGCGAGATTCTTTGCTAAACGCCCCTCACTGAACACTAGGGATTTTCATCGCCCGACCACATGGTGTACAGGCAACCACCTTTAAGCATTGCTTGACTGTAGAGCACCTCTACTAACTCTCTGTCCCTTCCCAATCTGGCTCATCGCTCTGACTCTCAGATATTGATAAGCCTGCTCGGTGTGATTCTAATGACGAGATCCATAGGCCGGCCGGTGCCAACACGTCCTGCGGAAAGTGTCTTTTTGACATGGCTATCTCTACCTCTTATCTCTCTACAGATATTCTGGGCCTTTTTTCCCCCCTATTAACTTCCACATAGTCTATGCAAAAGAGATGAGCAGCTTTCAACCACTTTGTTTTTCTGGTGATAGTAGGGAACGATGATATGAATACATAAGATCTCCTCTTGAAGGAGGATTTTTTTCTGGTGAGACTCACCCATCTCTAACATGCATCTCTAGCTTCTTGGCTGAAATAAGAATCATTCCTTTTTTACGTGTCTCAGAACGCACTTTGAATACAGATGCCGATTCAACCACCTGGACTCCAGAAAACGTAGGTTCATCTCCTTTGCATTGGAAACTGTGCACTTCCTGTTAATATCTTTGCTATTCTCGGAGCCCACCTTCTTGTTTCAAGAGGTCCCAAGGATCTTTATTTTTTAAGCTGTAAATGCTAGAAATCTAGAAACTGTTTGTTTTAGAATGAAATTTCCTCTAGAGATGCTCATTTTCTCCTATAATGTGTGATCTTGCAGTATATCCTCACATTGCTAATCATTGTGAGCTCTTGCTAAGCGCACTTGCTTTGACCATTGTCATGCAGCTGTCTTCCCCAAAAAGGAGGGCTGTGGTTCCCATTATGAAGACGTAGCCTCACAAATGGTGGTGGCCCAAAGGCACACCCAAAGACAGTCATGTTTTGCCCGTGTCCATCTAGCTAGTGTATCTGTCCTTAACGCTACAATAATCCGATTTTTTTCCCTCTTTTTGATCTACGACTGCATACAACACTGTGAAATCCAACTTTCCATGATGGTGGGAGTGCCCTTCATCAGGGCTGCCCATTGTGATGCTGCTCTCTGCCTGTGGCTATTCTACACTTACCATGTGGCTGGGGCAACAAGAGGAAATAATTTGATTTTTTTTATGCCAAAAAAGAGCCATACGTGAAATTTACCATCTTAACTATCTCTAAGTGCACAGTCAGCAGTTTTCAGTATATTTGCACTGCTGTGAAGTAGACTCCCAAACATTTTCATCTTGCAAAACCCAACTCTATACCCATTAAATGCATTCTTATTCCCTTCCTCCAGCCCCCAGCTTGCACCTGTGGGTGCGACTCCTCTGGGAGCCTCATATAAGTGGAATCATACAGTATTTGTCCTTTAGTGACTGGCTTTTGCCACTGAGCACCATATCCCCAAGGTTCATCGACGTCTTGGCAGGTGTCAGAACATCCTTCCTTTCCAAGGCTCCATCAAATTCCATTCCAAGTCCATGGATGGACTACGTTTTGTTCATCCGTTGATGGTTGCTCATAAGTTTGGCCACTGTGGCTAATGCTGCTCTAGAGTACGAGCAAACAACTATATTTTTGAGTTCCTGCCCTCAGTTCCTGAGAGTATGTACAGAAGAAGAATTATTGGATCATATGGTAAATCTACATTTAATCTTCTGAGGCACCACCAAACTGTTTTCATAGGTGCTGCACCATTTTACTTTGCCACGGGGATCTGAATATTTTATTCTAATTAAATGTAAATAGCCACGTGTAGCTGATGGCCATCCTACTGGACAACACAGTCTTAGTGAGTGAAATAAAAGTTATTTTCACTGATTACGTACAGATAAACAGAAAATAGAGATTGAGACCTGTGATGATTACAGTCATAATCATGACATATTTTACTTTAAAAATATTTGGACCAATGATCGGTGTTCTGTTTTGCACTTAAAAATTATCTTTTAGAAAAGCTATCTTGAAGTTCTAGGAGTCTGAGTATAAAAATGTTATGATTTGAGTAAACTAATACTGACTACTAAGGTAAAATTTGTGCTGGTATCATCTTGAATTCAGTATAGAGATGGGTATCCTGGCCCTACTGTTTGCAAGACCACTACAGGTGAAGCCATATCAAATGTGTGCAAAAGTCCAGAGGGTACACCGTGTGTTGAGGACTCACTGTTCCACAGGAATTGGGGAAGTTTGGGAGACTCGGGATGGTAGATGAAAGTATCCCAGGGATCAGAAAGATCTCACCATACAGGTTACTATGGCTGCAAATACCACACCGACTATGCTAACAAAACACCACATGCTTATGGGCTCTGGCAACAGGAATGCAGTTCTGGAGACCAGAGTCTGAGATCAAAATGGGGAAGATCCAGTGAGTTCAGGTGAGACAAGGCCATGCTCCCTCCGGAGGCTTTGGGGAGCAGGTCCTTCATGCCTCTTCCAGCTTCTTGGGGCTCCAGGCATCCCTGGACTTGTAATCGCACCCCTCCCATCTCTGCCTCCATCCTCATGTGACTTCTCCTCTTTGTCCGTCTCCTCTTCTTTCTCTTCCAAGGACTCCTGTCACTGGATTCAGGGCCACCCTCACCCAGGATGAGCTCATCCTGAAATCTTCTATTAATTACGCCTGCAAACAACTTTTTTCTAAAGAAGATCCCATTCACATGTTCTGAGGGATAAGATATGGACATATTCTTTTGAGAGACACAGCTGTACCCACTGAACTTACCTCTGTAACCTTCTCTTGACTGCAGCCACCGCGCACTTGTCGACTCCAGAGGTGGGGAATTGAACTCCGTGTTATGATGGTGTGTTTTAAAGTCACATAGAAGAAGATTATTTAATTCAGGAGACAATTGTGTGGCCTGTTTTGAAAATACAGCCTGCCACACCTGTGAGCATCTCAATATTTGACCTCTGTCCAAAGCAAGTCCATTGGCCTGACCTGCTAACAGGAGGCATGGCACTGCCTCTGCTTTTTATTAAGGTTGACATTTTCTGACTACATTCAAAGTGAGCAGAAACGGCTACGGCTTGCCTCCTTTTGGGCACTCCTCCGCTTGGAGGTAAAAATATGCTATTGATTTTCTAACATACTGTGTTTTCTAATTGAAGTGAAATGATCAGTTCTTACCTATTAATGGATATTTCTGGTTCTTAGTGAGTGATTTAGCATCTTCACAGGTGAAATATAAGCACATATACACATTATCCTTCCATCAGTCCATCCATTTGTATTTCTGTTCATCCATCTATCTGCCCATCAGTCGGTCTATCCATCCACCCACCCACCCATCTATCCATTTACCCATGAATCCATCTATTCATCCATTCACCCACCCAACCACATCCATTCATCCATGCATCCATGCATCCATCCATCCAACCACATCCACCCACCCACCCATCTACCCATCCATCCACTCATCCATCATCTGTCCATCCATCCACCCATCCGTCCACCCATTTGTCCATCTATCCATCCATCCATCCATCTACTCACCCATCTATCCATCCATCAATCCATCTATCCATCCATCCATCCATCCATCCATCCATCCATCATCTGTCCATCCATCCACCCATCAATCCATCTATTCATCCATTCATCCATCCACCGACCCACCCATCCATCCATTCATTAATCATCTGTACCTCCATCCACCCACCACCCATCTATCCATTTACCCATGAATCCATCTGTTCATGCATTCACCCACCCAACCACATCCATTCATCCACCCATCCATCCATCCACCCATCCATCATCTGTCCATCCATCCACCCATTTGTCCATCCCTGTCCATCCATCCATCTACCCACCCATCCATCCATCCATCCATCAATCCATATATTCAGCCATTCATCCATCCACTGACCCACCCATCCATCCATCCATCCATCCATTAATCATGTGTACCTCCATCCACCCACCCACCCACCCATCTATCCATCCATCAATCCATCCACTCATCCATCCACATCCATCCATCCACCTACCCATCCATTCGCCCATCCATTTATGCATTCCAGTATGTTTACTCACACACACATGGAAAGAGATTGACAATGCTTCCCACCCTGATAAATTTGTTTCAAGAGGTTTCTTTCTGCATTTTTCAAGTGCTTATTTCAATGCTGATATGATGGAGAATTTGACATAGCATAATTGACTTGAAGGTCATTGCCACATTTTAATAATATATTGAAGAGAAGTCATCCAGCTGATCAAACAGCAGTAACACCCATTTAAGAGGGAAAATAATCCCCTGTGAAAATAAACCCGTACGGAGAGCTCTCTTTTGTGAGTCCTCTGCATTCAAATTGGTTTTGTGTGAGCAAAGACAAACATGGCTGGCCTTTCACTAACACAGCGATGCTTCAGAAATCATGACCCTTGTCGTAAATGACCTAACAAATATTACCAGGAATGAGATGATCCTCAATCAGAATGCAAATTCCTCCAGACGGTACTACCTGCAAGAGCCCTTACTTTCACATTTGCTTCTGTTTTGTTAGTGTGTGGATTGAGGAATTCTCTTGACAATACCACCCAACTCAAGGCATGCGATTGTTTTCTTGTTCTTATGGTAACCTCTTTCAGGACAAAGAGAACATTAAATCTATGGTCGACAGAGGTGTGTAGAGGTAGCCCAGTGAGTTCTCCTCAAGTGTATGCAGATGTAGGGAGATAAAGGGACCTCAGCTGACGCTATTCAAATTAATTCCTAAGGTATGCCATACAGGATTGTGTATAGCTTTGTTAGTTTGCTAGGGCTGCTGTAACAATGTACCACAAACTGGGTGCCATAAACACCAGAGATTTATTCTCTGCCAGTTCTGGAGGCTGGGAGTCTGAGATCCAGATGTCAGCAAGGCTGGTTCCTCCTTCTGGAGGCCCTCAAGGGCTATCCATTCCAGGACCCTTTCCCAGCTTCTGGTGGCTTCCTGGCAATCTTTGGTGTTGCTTGGCCTCTACAAATATCCCCCTCCCCCCCACGCTCCCAATCTCTGACCTCATCTCCACATAGTATTTTGTGCATGTACCTGCCTATGTCTACATTTCCTGCCTCTTAAGGACACTGGCCATATTGGAATAGGAGTCACCCCTATTCTAGGATGACTTCATCTTAACCTAACCAATCACATTCAGATCTAAGACTCTATTTCCAAATAAGGTCACATGCACAGGTATCGCAGTCAGGACTTTGAAATATCTTTTTGGAGGCATCAGGGTTCTCATTTGCTCAGTCAAGGCCAATCAATGGTGCTCTTGTGATGGTCTTTGAATGAGTTGATGGTTATTCTTTGCTTATCCTTTGGAACCAGGATACTCCAGGCTGATGGACTGATGAACCTAGAAGCATCCTCTCAAATCTCCTCACTCTGTGAGTGACTGAGAACCAACTGGTCCTTCCTTCCTTTTTGTGTTTTGTTTTGTTTTTGGGTTTTGGGGGAGAGGGGGAGAGAGTGGGACAGTACAAGGAGAGGGGCAGAGGGAGAAGGAGAGAGAATGTTTAAGCGGGCTCCATGCTCAATGCGAAGCCTGTCATGGGGCTCAATCTCAAGACCTTGAGAGCATGACCTGAGCCGAAATCAAGCATCAGATGCTTAACCAAATGAGCCACCTAGTCACCCTTGGTACTTCCTTTGTATGGCCAGGGTGCCGGAGTTGATACAGAAGGAAAAACAATGAAGCTTCTCTCATCATCCTTTCCTCAAAAACATACCTACTGTCCACCCAGGCTCTGAAATATCCATAACCAGAAGAGACATCATGCTCACAGAGATGAGACTGAAAGCAGCTCAGTTAGTAATGTCAGCAGCCCAACACGAAATAGAATCACAACCGGGATCCTGAGGAATGCACAAAGCCCACACCAAGGATGTATCTGAGCTTCCGCAGACTTTATAAACGGGACTTCAAACGTGCGGTTTTTACAAATGCGGAGCTCCGTGCAGCACTGAACCCATGGGTGTGGCTGTGCAATGTGGTGGTGAACACTGATGTGGGCTGCACGTGACCTTCTTCTGGAAGTTCCCTGCACATGGAGGTCCATGCAGTAAGCACATTTTGCTCACATTTATGCAGGAAGTGTTGAAGCTCAGAAAATGGCTGGGCACAGATGTAAGCTGCTTGCCTCATTGCTTTGTTTGGATTCTCTCCTCCCTGTTTACCTGGGGCCCTTGTCCCACTGAGCAAATTCTTTCTCTCCCAGTGCATTTATTAACCTTCCATAGAAGTTAGCAGGTCATTATTCTATTAGTATCAGGACTTGCAGCCTGAGCTTCCCGCCTCCTGGCAACATGAATCACCACTGAACTCAAGGCAGTCTGCCCTGCTTTTCCTACTGATAATGCACATCACTGAGTTTGACAATGACCCTCCTTTTTTACATTTTATACTTATTTGAATTGGGCGTTCTCACGCAGTGCATCTTCACACAGCTCCATTTTGAGAATAATCAGCAAAATTGTCAACGTGGCAAAACAATTCTTGCTAAAGAATAGGGTGTTTCAGACCTATTTGACTGATTGCTCTCTTAATCGAAGGGTTTGGTTTTTCAACGATGCCCTCAGCAAACCCAGAGTACTGAACAGAGAATGTATTGGCATGAAAGATGAGCAGCTTCTTCCATCAAGAGCTTCCTAGCAGATGCTAACGGAGGACTGTTAACTGCAGAACCACACAGGTGTTAAGGCGCCGCATTTAAATAAATCACATGACTATTTTACATGCCCTGAGCAGCTCCATGTTCTCCTAACTGCTCCACTTCACAGCATCTCCCTACACCCCTTTCACACAACCCTGCATTATTAAACTTCTGTGTGTGCATTGTGGATTCACTTGTGTCCCCCAAAGAATGACGCCCTAATGCCTGGTACCTGTGAATGTGAACTTTTTTTTTCAATTTTTAAAAATGTAAATTCAATTAATTAACATATTAGTTTCAGAGGTAGAGTTTAGTGATTCATTAATTACATTACCACATCCAGTGCTCATCACATCACCCGGTTAACTTGTCCCCTACCGCCCTCCAGTGACCCCATTTTTTTCCTAGAGTTGAGTCTCTTATAATTTTATTCCTTCTGTTTTAATTTTTTTTTATTTTTCCCTCCCTTCCCCTATGCTTCTCTGTTTTTTTTCTTAAATTCCACATATGAATGAGATCATGTAATTGTCTTTCTCTGAGTGACTTATTTCACTTGACATAACACCTTCTAGTTCCATCCATGTTGTTTCAAATGGTAAGATTTCATCCTTTTTGATGGCTGAGTAATATTCCATTATCTTCTTTATCCACTCACTGGTTGATGGACAGCTGGGCTCTTTCCATAGTTTACTATTGTAGACGTTGCTGCTATAAACATTTTTGGAAATAGAATCTTAGGAGATGTAATCAATATAAGATGAGCTCATCACGGACATCCTGAATTTCTGGAAAATTGATCTTGAGTTGTGTGTCAAATTAAAATGTATCATATATGAATACAAGTGTTAGGATTATTTGTGTGCCTAATACATAATAAGTAATTGGAACTGCGAAGAACTGGTGTTGTAGTTTTACTTCCAAACCTTGAAGAAAAATATATATTTCCTATAGTAGGTTGATATTACAATTTAAGACTCTATGATGACAAAATTTAGTTAATTCTTTATCATGTACATCAGTGGAAGTATAGGTTATGTAGATAGAATCTTAGATAAGTAATAGAAAAGTAGTTGGCAAATATACATATGTATATGTATCACATGATATATATTAATATAAATATCACTCCACACACATGTTTTATAGAAATATATATAAAATACATGGATAATGCACCACAGATATATATTTATATGTGTATGTATATGTAGCATACCATGCAAGGAATATATATATAATTATATATATAATTATAATATATATAAATATATAAATATATGTATAATTTGTCTCAGCACAGAGTAATAGATGTATTTATAAATTTTATTATACATTATATATAATATATAGTATAATCATTGTTTATCATATATTATATAATATATATTATAATCATTGTATGTCATCATTATATACTGATCATTTTATATGATCAAATATTATATATTATATTTTAACATGGGATGAGACAAATAATTTTATTTCCTAAAACAATGTCTTATAATTTAAAAGTAACAATATCTTATTTCAGTTATTGTTTATTTTATTTTATTTTTTAAAGATTTTATTTATTTATTCATGAGAGACACAGAAAGAAAGAGAGGCAGAAACACAGACAGAGGGAGAAGCAGGCTCCATGCGGGGAGCCCGATGTGGGACTCGATCCTGTGATTCACGCCCTGGGCCGAAGGCAGGCACCAAACTGCTGACCCACCCAGGGAACCCTTTGTTTTTTTTTTTTTTTTCCAAAGATTTTTGTTTTTAAACCATCTCCACACTGAAGATGAGACTGGAACCCAAAACTTTGAGATCAAGAGCCACATGCTCCACCTACCAAGCCAGCTCAGTTATTTTTACAGCATATCTTTAATTAATCTTTTTAATTTTAGAATCATGTGCAACTATAAGAGTGAATATGGAAGGATTCCTTTGTCCCCTTGGCCCAGTGCCTAACATCTCTGACATCTTGCTGCCATCTATTGATTGCTCCTTCTCAGCTTGAGATCTTCCTGGTTCTTGATGTGATTAGGATTTTTGGTTGCAAGCTAGGCATTGTGGACATCATGATAATGAGACTCTGGGTCTTTGTTAACCCATATGTCTTAGCAATATCATGACATGGGGATTGAGGTGGCATCTAGTTCCTGCCAGGGGGTATATAAGTCCAGGTTGCCTATTCAGCCCCCACTGACATGTGAGGGAGAAGAGCCACTTGTCACTGGTGCTTGGACATGGAGACACCTGCCACCCATTAGCCTCCTGGGTGGGAGGGTTGGGAATGCATCCTTGCTGCTTCCTACATGGTGTCTGCTCACATTGGGGTGGGAGAGTCTTCATTACTTCTGGCTGGTGGTTTAATTCTTGACACTCCATTAAACTTTTTAACTCAGAAATGGATTCAGTTACTAGTATTTTCAGAAGTTCTCTGCCAACTTCCTTAGAGAAGGTCTCACACCCCTTGGATGGAACAGAAGGGTCAATGACCTTCTTGGGAAAACAAGATTTTCTGAGGCCCTGGAGTGGCACACTTGTGTCTTTTCCATGTCTCCCCCTTCTCTTCTGAGAAGTAGCTGAGTAACAAAGCTCCTCCGTGAGCTCTCACAAAGTTTCCACAATCAACATGCTGCATGCCCTAGTAGCAAGCCTTTCCTTCCAGGGCTATTTCTTATTCTTGAGTCTCACATTATATTGATTTATAAAGACTCTCATCTTCTAATATTCTATCCTCCAACTTGTAAAGAGTCTGTGTGAGGGCCAATGTTTCCTGCTAAGACTGTTGTAGAGGCAAATACATCATTTCAGTGTGTTCACTTCATCCCACTGGCTTGCAGAAAATGTAACTTCTCTCTTAGTTCCTTAGTGGGAAGAAAACAAAATGAACCAAGCTCATTCATTGGCAAGAGTTTTGGGGCACTGAAGGAGGGCAAAACAAAGATTTATTGAACAATATATATGTTTTCTCATCTAAAATATTCACATTTTTGTACTTGTCATTTTTTAATGACTAACCCTCCATATTTCAAAAGAAATCAACCACTTGAGGAAACTTTTGTAAAGAAAATCAGGATGTTATAAAAACCACAAATCACATATAATCACACCAATGTAGAATTAGCAGTGTGAACCATCCAGTCTATTCATTTTCACTGTCTGTGTCTTTCAGTATCTCCCTCTGTCTACTTACGTGCAGCAGGCAGAAGGACATCTTGGGATAGGTAGACATTTACTTGAAATAATGAAATATAATCACTGATCTGTTGAAATAGAATTCTTCTTCACTTAAAAAAATACATATATAGATATATATGTATAGTTTCATATAAATATATATGTATATGCATTTATAATATATAAATATTTACATTATTTAATATATTACATACAATACACAATGTATTAAATATATTTAAAATAATAAAAAGTATGTAACATATATATGTCCAGAAACAATAATCTTTAAACACAGTGGGGATTGGGATGTGATCATATGATTTAGAGCCTCTCCACTGGCTTGGAAAGTGAATTTGTAAGTTTGGATACAACACCCATGTACCTTTTCCTAAGGTAGGACAAAATTTTTTTAATTAAATTCAATTAATGAACCTCCAGGACAGCATTAGTTTCAGATGCAGTTTTCAATAATTCACCAGTTGGGTGTAACACCCAGTGCTCATCAAATATTATTTTAAAAATAATACATATATGCAAATTCAGGAGTACCCAGTGAGTCCATCCTGAATCTAGTTTGATTATTAACTATGCACACGTATGCACGTGTTTGAACTAATGAGCTTCCCACTGTGCATGGAAATTATGCACATCGTCCTGAACTTAAACACATACTACACACACACTTGCATATACACACACACTACAGATTTCCTTTCATATTATCTCAATGTGGCAGAGTCTGGCATTAACACACTCCTTTCATAACAAGAAAATGTTCTCTATTTACGGGGTCCCTGGGTGCACAGAATGGTGTCCATGTCCTAGTATCTGTTGAAGCCGGGTGTGATCCTGTGAAGTTCCAGTACATAGGATGTGCAAGGAAGTAAGGCAGTCCTCCCCCTCTTTCTTGCCCTGAGGGAGCAAATTCTCTTCTCTCTGGCTAGACTGTGGCCATTGTGGTAAGCCTCCTTGGATTTTCAGACAAAAGCAATATCTAAGAATAGAAACATAAGATGAAAATATCCCAAATCCTTCACGCCCTGGAGCCATCATTAAACCTACCTGCACAAGACAGGACATCTCCATTTTCACAGGCTTTATTTTGAATCAGTTCCCAGAGCCAGGCTTGGATCCTAACTAATTCACTCAACACCTATTTATTCTTTTTTTAGTGAACTTTGTAGTAAGATTATTTATTGAGTTCTGGGTTCCCCTAAATTCCATTTTCATGACTAATTTCCCCTTAATGAGTTTCGTTTTCCCTGAATCTCCTTCCCATTGCCTTGTCCTAAAAGCTTATCTTAGTCCTGCATTGATTTACAATAACTTTTTGAAATGCCGCTTTGTTTCTTTGGGCAAAGAAATTGCCGTTGGTCTCCCTTATCATATACCAAGACCGAGATTCTAAAAGTACTTATCGGCGTTGCATAGATAATGTTTCGTAAGTAGCAAGAGGGTACATGTACCTGTGCAGTTATCCTGTGGCTTTGAGGTGAAACCCTCTATTTTTCACCAAATCCAAGAAGTCTTTAAGACCCTAAATGGGCTTAGAAATAGTCATATCCTTTCCTTGGGGTTTCCCTGAAGTTTTATTTATAATTCTAGTATGGCTCTTATTTCAACTTCTCTTACAACATTAGTGGACCTTACCTGTCTATCCCACTCATTCAGATGTTGTTAATGACAGAATTAAGGTTTTGTTCATCCTTTTAACTTCTGGGTACTACACGTGCTGTTATACAGATGGGTTTTTACTTGGGAGCTACGTGGCTTTCCATCCTTTGAAGACGGATAATTGTGTGCTTATTATATTTGTCCAGGAAGAACCTGTGGTTTTTATTTGTTTGATAAAGTTGCTTGAGATAAAAAGAATTTAAGAGATGGACCTTTCCACATAGTACGTGGTCAATAAATATCAGCTAAATGAAAATAAAATCAGCTAAATGTAAGTTAGTTGATGAAGAGGAAGTAAAAGTGTAGATGTGTGTAGAGATACCTTTTGGGGTTTCTTCATATACTTTTCCTACTTATTCTAAAATGTACATGGATATTGAGCCATCCATGAGGGTTTAGCAGCTTTATGCAGGTATGTTCCTACAATGCCTGACCTTCCATATTTTACTTCCTTCTAGGGTTTGTCCATCTAGGGAGACGTACCTAGAGGTGCCTGATGAACAGGAGACAGAACCCAAAGGATAAATGGGTACATGATTCCCCCATCTGCCATGAGCATCTGCAGCTCTGAAATATACCTCATAGAGCCCCTGTTGATTGGTGAACTTCTTGCAGCTTCTTTATTTTTTGCACTAAATTTTTAAATCTTTACTTAGGTATAATTGATGCACAAAAATTGCACACGTTTCTTGATGAGTTTGGACACAGGTGGACGCCCATGATACCATCACCACTATCAAGGTACTAAAAATGTCCACCACCTCCAAAAGATTCCTGGTTTTCTCTTTTTTTTTTTTTCAGTGTATGTGGTAAGAGCATTTAACATGAGATTTATCATCTTCACTCATTTCAAAGTGCACAATACCATACTGTTAACTACAGACACTGTGTTGTATATCAAATCTCTAGAATGTGTTCATCTTGCATAACAGAAACTTTCTCTATCGGAGGATTTAATATCCAAAGAATATTATACAACTCAATTGCAAAAGAACAAATAACTTGATTTAAAAATGGGCTAAAAGGGGCACCTGGGTGGCTCAGTGATTGAGCGTCTGCCTTTGGCTCAGGTCATGACCCCGGGGTCCTGGGATCGAGTCCCACATCGGGCTCCCTGCTTCTCCCTCTGCCCGTGTCTCTCTGCCTCTCTCTGGGTCTCTCGTGAATAAATAAGTAAAATCTTTAAAAAAATAAAAATGGGCAAAAACTTAAATAGGAATTTCTCCAAAAACAACAGAATGACCAGTAGGTACATGAAAAGATGTTCAAAATCACCAATCACCATGGAAATGCAAATGAAAAGCTCGGTGAGATATAAACTCATACCAGTTGGAGTGGCTATTATTTTTCTTAAGGGTAACAATTGCTGTCCAGGGTGTGCAGAAATTGGAACCCATTTACACTGTTGATGGGAAGGTACATGATGCAGCCACTATGGAAACAATATGGAAGTTCTCAAAAAAGCTAGACCTAGAACTATCACGTGATCCAACAACTCAACTCCACTTCTGGGTTAATATCCTGAAATCAGGATGTTGGAGAGATCTCTGCACCCCCAGTCCATTGCATCGTTGCTCACAGTAGCAAAGCATGGAGACAACCCAAGTGTGCATCGATGAGTGAGTGGATGAAGAAAATGGGGTTTACACATACAATGAATACCGTTCAGCCTTCAGAAAGGCTGTTAATCGATCTTCTTGCCATCCATCTTCCCCTTGCTAGTCTCTCATTGTTCCCTGGAATCACATTACCGAGCAAACCGTCTACAGGAATTCCAGAACCATGGGGATGCACCGTTGTAGAACTTCCTCACGACTTCTACACAGTCCTATGCTCTGTGTGATACGTGAATGTGATCTGTCCTTCAGAGGATGTACTGCTGCAAATCACATGGAGATTGTGCATGGATGGGTGCATTTCTCTGAACAACACCCTCTCTGGGTATGGACTTGTGCACAGTGAAAAGTCAGTCAATGTGAGAGTAAAGAGATGACAAAAATTCAATAGGGCTGTTTAAAGAGCCGGGGGGACCTGAAAATCCATTTCTCTGTAGCAATTACCCCAACCTGCCATCTACAAAACAAATTAACTTGCTTCTGGGATCTCAAAAGAAAAAAAAATCGTATGGTACTTATGTGCCATTAAATGATATTTTCTGCCTCCCATTTTTCCCCCAGAAAAATATCTGGGGAAATATTTATGCTTGAAATACAGTGTGTTATCTGCCCTCTTAAAGACACTGTCCACAGAAAATTCTTGGACGTTAGTCTACAAAATAATGCAGAAGAGAGATAGATCCCTCCTAAAAAGACCGTGTGGCCCTTGAGGCTGCAATTAGAACCCAGATTAAACCTGTCGACACCAAGGTGTCCAGTGTTTGGATAAGCCATGAATGCTCTACGCTCTCATTTCTTTTTCTTTTCTTTTTTTTACGCTCTCATGTCTTGATGAATGAGGAAGGTTTGCTGTTTCCATATTAGGTGAGCTAAGAAAGTCAATATACTGTGACGCACGGAACACGGTTTTCCTATGTAAATCGTAAGCTCTTATTTTGGGGAGAAAGGGAAAAGTAATGTGGCCACAGGAAGTTTTGATGACTGCACACTTGTGTGCAGAAAATGACCACATTCTACTCCAGAAAATTGAAGATTGAATAGAAGATGGAAATAGAGATTTCTAGTTACTCATTACTTTTCTGTTTTTTTTTAAATTTAAAAGCAATTAGCCAAAAACAAAAAACAAAAAAATAAAAATAAAATAAAAAAATAAAAATAAAAAATAAATTTAAAAAAATGCAATTAGCCAACACAAAAGACATCCTCGGTTTCACATGTAATGTGCAATCATTTACCTGTTGTGTATAACTTTTAAACTATCACCTGGTTTCACAGGTGTAAATAAAAGCCTGCGTCTGCGTCACCCTCCATCCTGGCTGGTAATCACCTGTGCTCTCTGAAATGAGATAGGGAAAGAGAAGTATAACCAACATGATGAACATGAGGGCATGTGGCTTGGGGCAGCGTGTCCTACTTGACCTTGACCTTCCATGCCGCCATATTTAACATCATTGGGGAAACCAGTGCACGCGTCTGAAACCATTAGGAGGCAATGTGATAGCTTCCTTCTGTGTGCAAAAACTTAGTCAAATAATGCGATGTGACATCACACTGGGCAAGAGTTTTAAATTAGCCATTACTACATTAGATACACCTTAAAAAGATACTCAACTCCCAGAAACCACGTATTTATGAAAATCCATGAATAGTCATCAGATAAAGCAGCACTGTGTGAAATGCCTCAATAGTTCAAAGACGTTAGGTATTTTGAGAGATTCACAAGTTGCTGGAAATGTTAGTGATGTTGACGGTGTGTCTATAAAATACATGATGTTAATGTATGTAGAATACTGTCTGCATCAAGTGCTAGAAACTGAATGATGTGATGTTTATAAGATGCATTCAAGTGATTTATCTCATTAAAAAAAAAAAAAAAGAGCCCTGAAATTTCCTCTTTGTTTATTTTCTCACTAAATGGTGCATTGATATGGACCAACCTGAGATTTCAGGTGATGCATTGCGGGCGGCGTCCTGGTTTCCCCAAGAGCAAAGCCATCCTTCCTTGCTGGGTCTTCAATCTTGAAATCAAGCGTAATGATGGAGCTCAGACATGGCTGACTTGCCCTGTTTTAAATTTAGACGCCGTGAGGAATTAAATGGGCAAACGAACATGTGGAGGGTGATTTTTATTAATTGGGTAATTTCTAATTACTTCTCTCAGCCATGTGTTCATTTCGAACAAAGATCGGGTAACTAATCGTTAGGTGGTTTCCAGATCAGAGACCGCTGACGGCGGAGGTCACCGTGACGATGCGTTCTGCAGGACGCTGCTACCCCCGGGACTGGGACGGGGATGGTCCAGGTATGTGGCTGCTGGCGCCCAGTTTCCCCAACTTTGAGCTGTTGGGGAAATGTCAGCTTCATTTTCGGACTATTTTCTGTATGTTTTCAATGTAGAATTCTATTCCTTCCTTCCTTCCTTCCTTCCTTCCTTCCTTCCTTCCTTCCTTCCTTCCTTTCTCTTTCTTTCTTTCTTCTTTCTTTCTTTCTTTCTTTCTTTCTTTCTTTCTTTCTTTCTTTCTTTCTTCTTTCTCATGGAAACTCATGTGGCTCATGCCTTAGTTGTGAAAGACTCCCCTGTCTCTGCACTTCAGTTTATAAGAACTTCATTGTGTCCTCGGCCCTCCGTAGCTCCACAAGTATCTGTGAGTCTCACATCACTCGGGGGGCCCTCTTGATGTTACCATGGGAATGAGGGTCTCTCACTTCTTCCCACATCCGAAACCAGAAGTGGAAACCCAGGGCTCGTATTTTCTAGTGCATCCCATCTCAATAGGCACGGAGTGTGTGGCATTTTGTGTCCACCCAGAACCCACACCTTCAGGTTTCGATGAGAAATGAGAATTCCTATGCGAGTGTTTTTGGTAAGAAAGGGATGGGAGGAAAGGGCAGTAAAAAGCAGAGAGTGAGCGGTACTGAGATGGAAGGAACCAGGCAGGGACATGAGGTCATCACTTAAGCGCTTCAAGACACGAGTCTTTGAACTACAGCCAAGCTGGGGTGCACTTGAAGATGCACATCCTGTGTTGACTTAAGAAAGCAAACACCACATCCACAATCATGCAAGAGCTCCACGCCTTCCCCCACCAAGGCCCGCTGCTGCCCACGACCTTGAACGTGCTGCCTACATCCACAGCATGCTTTTCCACTCTACAACGGGCTTGGTGGTGATAGCACCTGCCCACTTCTCCGCGCGGACATGGACACCAGCAAGTGCAAATCACAAAGTCCTTGGATGATGCTAAGTGGCCGTGCGGTCTGTTCTCATTGCCATAGAACGGGCATTGGCGGACAGTTTCCCAATCTCCGCCCTTGGGACATTTCTGCCATGCTGTCGAATTCGATGACCAAAGCCATGTCGGTTGCAGAAAGCTCCTTGGTTTTACTGCTCACAGACCTCTGCCCTCGCCGACATGTCCCACAAAACGAGGCCACCTGCAGTTGAGTTCTCTGTCAACTGCAACAATAGGGGTTGGTTGGCTCACATCTGCTGGCTCCCATGCCCTGGAGCTTTCCCGCAGCTAGAGAGGTGCTCTTGATGTGTCCCAATATTTCACCCTTGCTCCCTGCACAAGCTCAGTCCACCGTGCCCCCAGAGGGCTGCACTCGGGATCATGTTGGGTGATGAAAGCAGTGGACAGCGGCTCAGCGACTGTTGGATGTTGCCGTGAGCTGCCCTGGGCCGGCCCATTGGCTGGGCTCTGCCCTTGACCCCAGCAGATGCAGGGTCTGTGCTTCCTGGGGCCGTAGCCGGTCCCTGATGCCCTTGACATGCAGCAGCAAGCGAGCACCACCCACTCCATTCTGACCCTTTAACATCTCTCTGAATTTCTACTGGAGGCATCACACTGCCGGCGGCCCGGGACTGCGGGCATTACACAAGGGCACCTTCCAGAGATGCTGACTATCTGGTCAAGTCAAGGGTCTCAGAAAAGAAACTGAGGCATCAAAGCCCGTGCAAGGGAGGAACACGGTGGTGGGGGCAGAGGGGGGACAAAGACAGATGAGAATTTTTAAAGAACCACATTTCTGGAAATGTCCACGTATCTCCAATTTTTGTGTATAAACACTTGAAACTTAGACATATAGTGATATTTTCAGATGGTTCCTTAAAAATTTTTATTCTCTTTGACCTCCTAGTTCTGCCTTTGATAAATTTTCAATGACTGCATCAAGATTTCAGGCTAATCATTGATTATCTATAGCTACCTACACTTATACATACACATTCATTTATCTACGCCTCCATCCATGTCAATACCCATAGCCTGTCTACCCCTAGAGGTCTGTAGCATGTATCTGTAGGTAATCATTGGTTTTAGACCTGCCCCACATATAGACACATAGACGTGTAATATCAACAATTAGCCTGTGATATGGAAACTATGCATGTGTGTACGTGCACGTGTGTATATGTATATGCACACTTGTGCATATATGTATATATGCGATCAACGATTCACCTTCAATTCCTCATCAGAAGCCATGGTATTACTCTTACACTTTTAGATTCTTTGCTTAGGTTTTGGGAAGGACCAACCTGCTTTTTTTCACATGCATTGTTTTTGGCTCTTTGTAGGTAGGATGTATGATTATGGCTAATGCTCCCGCTAGGGTCGCTTATAGGGTCTTATCTGTTATTTGTGAGGCATATGTTGTGTTGTGTTGAGTTATCTGTCTGTGTGATAAACCCCTATATACATCTATACCTGTTAGGGCAATGCTTTAAAAAGAAGTAAGCGAGGCGTTACTGCTTCCCTATCTTTGCCTGGGCTCATAAGATAAAACCAAACGTGTGTTTTTATGTGATGTCCTGTTAGGTGAGCTGAGAAAGGGCACTGTGGATCTCTAAGAGTTAGAGTCCAGCGCTGCAAAGTACATTCATGGAAATTAACAAAATTAAGAAGGGAGCATTAAATTCTGTCGGGAAAAGGAAGGGCCTGGGAAATTCGCAGGCCCAAGGGAGAGAGCTTCAGGTGTCTTTCCTGGCAGAGATGCATCCAGCAAATTCCGATTTTCACTTCTGGAAGCTGGTGAGGTGCCGTCTCCCAGCTGGGATGCAGTGAGGCTCCGGTGACGTCTCTAAAGCGATATGTGTTCAGTTAGCAATGGGATTATTACACAGTTTTATGAATTCAGGTTTTCGGAGCACCGAGTTAGCAGAAAATTGGAAATCAAGATGAAATTTGTCATGCTGTGTTCATTTGGATGACTACCAAACAGAAACCGGCAAAACAGTCATAGGGTACAGGTACTCCCCACATGAGTAGCTGTGAATAAAACACCCCTGTTATGTGTGCAGAAGATGCAGATGCAGTTTTGATAGTCGGTAACGAATGATTATCAGTTTTGAAAAGGGGCGCTTGAAAGCCATGGGTTCCCTACAGGCCAAAATATCAAACACACCACAAGGAAATATCACACAGTCCCTATATGTCCATCTGTGCCTCTGATGTGTGCTTCCCAGAGATCTTTCTTCCTATAATAACCACGCCTTCAACCTCATACTTTTATAGACTTTAGACTTTCCCTCACTTTTTTTTTCTTTCCCCCACTTTTAATGCAGAAAAGGGAGGCCAGTTTTATCTGAGTCATGAAGGCGCACACCTTGGAGGTGTGTCATTAAATTGTGGTTCATGACGATCTGCTTATACCCCGTTTGTGTATTTGCCTCTTTCCATGATGTGAAATCTGTCCCATTGGGCAATATTAGTCACGCTTGAATAGGAGCACATTGGTTACTATGGGAGATAAAAATTCAAGCTGAGCTTTTTCTAAAATGGATGTAGTTGGGGATGATGTTTTCTACGTGAGGTCACGTCTCTGCACCCACTAACGCAAAATGAAGGGCTATTATCCATTCTGGTTCACTCTCGAACCATGAATGGTGTCTATTTATATAGACTAGGAATGGCACACTCCCTCGGACTTCTTAATTTACTTGGTCTCATTATCCCCACAATATATAAATTAGAAATGACAGGACCGATGAACCAAAAAATCCCCATGCAGAATGCAAATTATAACTAATTGTTCACGATGCGTTTCCTTGATCTTCAATGGCATGGACTCAGTTATTTTTTTAAAAATCGGCATTTCAGCATCTAACGCTCACAAGCATCCTTTCTGTGGAGGAAGGATGGAAGTGACCCTGGGTAACGGGTGGGTATTATATTGATCATGGTAAAGGGCGTGAGGCTCAAGGTGGAGAACATTCTGTCTCTAAGGTTGTTCTGTGTTTGAAAGACTCGTCATTCAACAAACATTTATTGAGCACCTGATATGTGCAATGAGCCATGGGGAGGATCCCCACGTCCTAAACCAGGTCTGTACCCAGAGATCCTGAAAAGGTCTTTATCTGTCCTTCTGTCATGCCAGCTTCCAGAAAACGGACGTCGGCAAAACCCAAAGTAGGAATTTCAGAAATAGTGTTTGTTCTGAGCCGGTAAGTCTCTGAGATCACTTTCAAGTATTTAAATTGCAAAGAGTTTCGATGCTCACATTGCAAACACAGTTTCGGTATCCAAACCTAAAATAGTGTTTCAATAATCCATCAGTTATGGAGATAGGGGTTGGTTGGCTCACATCTGCTGGTAGGAGAGCTCATCTGTCCTTTTGTGTTTGCACACGCAAGCCTCCTGCAGCTTTCTGAAGGATCAGGGACCGCAGACTGGCTGCTTTGGTCTCTTACCTCGCAGAAATGGTCGTGTCCTACTTCGAAAAGCACCTGCTTCCATTGTTAGGTGCTTGACAAAACTGTGTTTAAACTAAATATACATTTGACATGACAAAATTTAGTAGGGCTCCCTTTTCTATAAGAGGCGATAATGCCAGAAAGAGGGGACAAAGAAAAGATAATCGTGTCTCCTTCATATTTGGGATCACCTTTATCCTCCAGGACCCGTGTCCTATTTCTTCTATAGCCTGCAAATTTAGTGTTCTGCTTGGAAATTCGTGCCTTTTTTTTTTTTTTTTTTAATTAAGAAAGGGGAAGATGGCGCCAAAGTGTGGGGTGATGACCAAGTGTTGGTTGAGCATCTGAAACAAAAGTGAAGCCCTGGGTTGTTTTTTTTTTTTTTTTTTTTAAAGATTTTATTTATTTATGAGACACACAGAGAGAGAGGCAGAGACACGGGCAGAGGGAGAAGCAGGCTCCATGCAGGGAGCCCGACGTGGGACTCAAGCCCGGGTCTCCAGGATCACGCCTTGGGCCGAAGGCAGCACTAAAATGCTGAGCCACCCGTGCTGCCCAGAGCCCTGGGTTTTTATGTCACCATACAATCTACTATGGAAACCTTGTGAAAATGTGAGATGCTTTAAATTGCAAACAGACTCCTGCACTCTACAAATATTTGCACGGGTAGCCTACCTTGCATGTAGGTGTGGAGTTGAGTGCTTGTGCTGATGTTGTCCCTTCCAATGACAATGTGTGTGAGCCTTCCCATGACCTCCAACAAGCTTGCCTCCATTCATGTGTGACACTGGGAGAGTTAGGGAAGCTTGGACGTAGCGTGTTTTACTCTGGCTGGTTGCTAATGAACACATTCAGCACCACGACGTGCATGAGGCTGGACAGATGTGGTCATGCTCTTTGGAAGAGGACCTGGGGGTGCTCTGGGAGAAAATGGTCAGTTGATGATGGAGATGGGGCTGCCATGATTGCCTTCATCCATAGAGGCAGCTGAAGACCCAGGTGGGAGCCATGACCATGTGACTCCAGGGCCCTGACAAATGTGCACACAATCATTTTAGTTATTGAGGCACACATGGAGTGACATTGCCTACCAAAAAAAAAAAAATCCCATGTTTCAGAACACGCGTGGTGTGAGAATGCGTCTACTAGTAGGTCTCTGTGATTTTGACTCTCTGCGTCCATTCACTGGGATTGAATGTCAGTCAGGTTTCACGCGAAGGCTGTTTTTTCATGCAGCTGACTCTGTCCGTATTTGTCTCACAACTTAGCAGAATCTGGGCTCCAGGGTTAATTGAGGCCCATGGCACAGGATTTGGCCTCCTCACAGGGTCTTCTTGTCTAGGAAACTGCCGATGGCCGTGGCTGCTTGCTGCATCTCAAGTCAGACACTTCTTGTTCAGCCACAGCAAAGGGCTTTGTTTGTGAAAACTGGCTGCTTTTGAACCCCTTTAAATGGAGTGCAAACACAGGTGTGATTTTTTTTTTAAGGAATTCTCACCTTGCTGCTCAAAGTACATGCTCCCCACCCTTGGCCGCCTCCTGGCATCCATCCTACAGTCATTCGCGGGGCTTCACCTGTCTGCTCACACCCACAGGGATGTTTTGTGGTGCAGGATCCAAATTAGAAGTGGCGGGGCTCTGAGCAGTCACAAGAGAAGGTTGCGGTGTCAGAAAGAGCACCAGCAGGTCAGCTCGCCATTGGGACACCTGCTTCACGGTGGGCAAGTCAAGGGCAAAGAAAAAAAGAGAAGAAATACAGAAGGAAGAAAAAGGAAAGGATGGAACCCAGGAAACATGTCTTCGGTGGGGCAAATGTGAAGCATTTCTCTGAATGGGGATGGTAGATGGAACCCTCGAATGTCGCATTTTTATGTGGCTTGGACAGGAAGCGCGGCGCTCCAAATACAGCCCATAAGGAAACTCCAAAAAAAGAGCGCATTTCTTTGGAAGTTGACAAAGGAGGAGAATGTTGGCAACCTCATCTAAGCCATGATTGGGAATCCCTAGGGGACCCGTGGCTGTGGCTTTGAGGATGACATGCGACCGTGGCTTTGTCCACAGAAACAATTTCATTTGCTTGGCACAATGTAACTTCTCTCTACGTTTTTACAATTTAGCTGTTTTCTTCCCCCGAAAGCCCCGCATGTTTCAGGGGCTTTCCTTTGTGGTGGACAGTTGGCACTGAATCGATATTTGATGGATAAGTGAGATGTGTTTCTCAACGAGGCAACATGTCCAGCAAATAGAACGTACTCTTCCATATGGAAAGAAAATCTTCATTAAATCACCAGCAAGGTTTGTTGTTTCCTATAATCTTTTTTTTTTTTTTTTTTTTTTTTTTTTTTGCAGGATTTTAAGGCATGGTTTCTTTTTTTCTTTTTTTTTTTTCCTAACTAGGCTTTCCTAAAGAACAATGGCTGTGAAAGTGTGGCCTATCCGTAGAGCCCTGGGGTCACTGAGAACCATTCAGGGGACATGCGAGGTCAGGATTATTTTCATGACAATACCCAGAAGTTATTTATTTATTTATTTTTATCAGGTTGACATTTACAGCATTGCCACAAAATATAGTGATTTAGCAAAAAAAAAAAAAAAGAAAAAAAAATAGTGATTTAGTGTAAATGAAGTTAGTGTCCTGGGGTCTGAGGTGATGGGTGTGTTAATTCACCTGATAACGTAAATTATTTCATAGTGTATGTAATATATCAAGTTATCACGTTCTACGCTTTATATATATAGTTTTATTGGTCAACTGTATCTAGTAGTGCCATTGCTGGGTCATAGGGTAGCTCTAGTTTTGATTTTTTTTAATTTTTATTTATTTATGATAGTCACACACAGAGAGAGAGAGAGGCAGAGACACAGGCAGAGGGAGAAGCAGGCTCCATGCACCGGGAGCCCGACGTGGGATTCGATCCCGGGTCTCCAGGATCGCGCCCCGGGCCAAAGGCAGGCGCTAAACCACAGCGCCACCCAGGGATCCCTAGTTTTGATTTTTTGAAGAGCATCCGTAGTGTTTTCTAGATTGGCTGCACCAGTTTGCATTCCCACCAACCGTGCAAGAGGTTGCAAGAGGTTTCTCCACATGGTGGCCGACACCTGTTATTGTTTCTTCCAAAAGATGTTATCTTACGTATTCAAGAATTCAAGGGGGCAGGTCTCGTATTAAGTGATCTTACCAGAATAAAAGAAAAACAAAGAGTGGCCCTCAGCCATCCGCGACGTCATGAAATCCTCTGCCATCCTGCACTCACAGTGACCAGAGAGCTCCACCTGAGGATGTCCTTCGAGAAGCAGAACCACTCCCTTGATTACATCTCGACCCCTGAGTGCCCATCTTTTTAAGACGGAACAGCATTGTTTTTTGTTGTTTGTTTGTTTTTTACCAGAATGAACACAAGGAGTGACAAAGCATCATTTTTCGGGGTTTGGTGTCTGGCGGGCCTTTTCTCAAAAATGAATGAAATGGGTCCGTCCCTTCAAGGCAAACAACCAACAGCATTTGTTGACAATGATCGCTTTGGACGTGCAGGTGAACAAAAGCGATTTGGACAACGTGTGTGCAGCGCTGGAACGTGGACAGCCTCCCCTTATTTAAGGATGCTTTCTGACCAGATCGGGGGTGATTATTAACATAGGTGGGTTTGGCTACCGTGTGGTAAAATCTGTCAAAAGCTGCAAAATTGGCACGACTCACGGGAGCACTGTTTTCCAAATGAACAGTGTGTGATGTTATTAATGAAATCGTGCATGGATAATAGGGCCCCCTAAACTGCCAGCCATACTAGATGCGGTTATTGACTATAGCAGGGCAGACTACGAAAACTTCCTTGATGATGACTTGACATCCCATATGGCACATCACATTTAAGGAACTACCATTTATTTGTTGGGCTCTGGTGTAATTTCAAATCACAGCAACCTGCAAAAGGCTCTTAAAGTACCCTTCTCTATTCTAATTGCCTACCTCGCAAGCGCAGATTTTGTTCATCTGCCAACCACAACAACATGTTGCAACAGATTGGCTGCAGAAGAAGCTTTGGAGGATCCATGTGTCTCCCATTAAGCCAGACCTTTAAAACATTTGCAAAGATGTGAAAGGATGGCATTCTTCAAAAAAAAAAATTATTAGAGAGAATGAGCATGAGGAAGGGGAGGGGCAGAGGAAGAAGCAGGCTCCCCAAAGAGCAGGAAACCTCATCACAGGACCCCAGGGTCATGACCTGAGCCAAAGGCAGATGCTTCACCAGCTGAGCCACCCCAACGTCCCAAGAATGGCATTCTTTTCACTAATTCCTATTGTCTTGGAAAATATGCCACCCGCCTTCATGCATGTTATCTGATACTTCGTACCGTGCACGGGCATGGTTGTTATTTTTAAATAAATTAATATGTGCACTTACAAATGCTCAGGTTTGATTTCTACGATGGTAGAAATGTAGACAGGGAAAATCCATGTGCAAAGCTCTTGCAGTGCGCAAAAACTGTTTTAAAAGTATACAAGAGACAAGGGCCACATATGGGGGCCACTGAGTATCCTTGATCTATTATTAGAAGGGCTTTTAGTGCTTGCTTTATATTTCATGATCTCTACGAATCTGCTTTGGCCTGGAGTTGGAAGGCCCCAAAAATTGCTGAGGCAGCACTGTGGAGTCTATGCTGGGTTTCAGCTGACGGCTATCCACAGCACCTTTGGAAGCTCAGGGGAGCGGCATCCATGGTTTACAGGCTACAAAGCAGCCCCAGGAAGTGTTAGGGAACCTGTCTACCCTTCACCCCCCACCCCGAAGCTAGGAAGAGCCTTCTGCAAGCCAGTAAGCAACCCCAATCGCAGGGCTCATCACCCCTTCCCTGCAGGAGACACTCTGCTTTTCAATTAATTACAGGTGTTTTGAGATTTCAAATATTACACATGTAAACGCATAAGTTATTCATACCCCTCGCTACTGCAAATTGGGAGATGTGTATTATTCAAAAGCTCACGGAAACTCATCAAAATGCTCTTATTAAAGGGAAATCTAAAAGGGAACCCACTCTCCAAAAGAAAACACAAACGTTATATATATATTTGTGTGTGTGTGTGTGCTAATTAGCATTTCAGACCTCACAAATGATCTCAAATAGTCTAAGATACATTGGAATCTGTTTCTGATTTTTCTCCCCCCTGAAATATGGGAAAAAATTAGTTTACCTTTTCTTCCTTCCAATTTGTGCTTTTTACAAAGACACTTTTACGTTTTCAATTTTTTTTTTTTTTTGGAATGTAATTAAGTCTTTTGGGCTTCATGGTTGGTTGAATTCCAAAAATGTTCTAACTCAATAAAAGAAAGTATTTGAATATTATGTAAATATTATTCATTTAAACATTTTAATTGGATTCACAGAGATGAAAATGTATTCTTAACATCACTGAAACTTTGCTGCTAAACAAACACACTTCCCAGTGTCAAGGTCTGCTGGATTCTCTAATAATTTTCTTTGAGCTTTCATTTCTTCTTCTGATTTGGTGCAATTTCTGGTGACCTGGCTTAATATTTCTTTTATTTCTTTTCATTCAGATGGAAGGTCTCCTTAATGATCAGATTTTAAATGTAAAAAGCGTGTATGGGGGGATGTAAAGGAGACATTCTGGATTCTTATATATTTTTTAAACATTAATTGTTGTATGTTTGGCTTCTTACAACATTTCTGGGTTAAAATAATATATTTTCCCTCTCTTCAAGTGATTAAAGACTTTGATTCATTGTCTTCTAGCTTCCAGAGTAGTTGACTTGAGATGTATGACATTCAATTGACCTTCATAAATTCTTAGATGTTTCCTTTCTTGAGAGAGAGTTATCTCTCTTCTTACTATTGTGCATTTTCCTATATGTGTATGTGTGTGATTTTATAACTGACTCACAGTATGCTGTAGACATAACCTTCTCTCATTCTTGATTTTTTAAAAAGATTATAGATATTTACTTATGAGAGACAGGGAGAGAGCCAGAGACACAGGCAGAAGGAGAAGCAGGCTCCCAGGACCCTCGGATCCTGACCAGAGCCAAAGGCACACTCTCAACCACTGAGCCACCCAGGCACCTTGACCTTCACTCATTCTTAAAAACTTTAATGTGCATTTTTTTAAAGGCACAGAAATTCCCTTATATATCACTTGTGCAGAACGATTCTCTAATCCACAGACCTTGTTCAACCTTTGCCAACTGTCCCACTATTTCCTTTTCTATGACAGAAGTGAAGGATTATATATTTTCTCATCCAGGATCCCAGCTCCTATTTTGTTCTCAGGTTTCTTTAATCTCCTTGGATCTGGAAGGGCTGCTGAGCTTTGTCTCTTGAGATGCTGATGGAATTATTTATTTTAAGGATGCCCTTGGTTTGGATATGATGGATGTTTTGTGATCAGGCAAAGTTATGCATTTTTGATAGTACCCCAAAATAGATGTGATGTTTCCAGTGAATCACATCAGCAGACACAGACACCTGGCCTGTGTTTATCCTATTTCTGGTGACATTTGCATCAATGGCTCAGTTCATGGATTTCTCTCTGTAATGGTACCAACTTTCCCTTTGCAATTAACAGATATCTTGTGGGGAGATCCTCTGAAGGCAAATATCTTTCTTTGCACCAACTTTTACCCACCAAGTTGGTTCTTTCCTGAAGGGATTGATTTTCAGATGGTTGACAAATGACATTATTTTCCTCATTTTCAAACTATATCACTTTTCTGTTTATTCCAGTTACTTTCTTTAGCAAGAAAGTGTTTTCCCTTTCTCCCTATTCATTCCTTCTAGAATAGGTAGATTATTACCTATTTGGATGCCTACACTGCCCCAGATTTGGTCAGTATGTGTCTCTGCAAGATGTCTGCTAAGTTCCTCAAGTGTGTCCTACACATTGTCTGAACACTTCCTTACTTTCTGGCACAGCAAGATGAAGGGGCGTACTCTGCTTCTTCCATAATCCCAGCACTGGGATCAGCCTTTTGCCTCACTTCCTTTTAGTGGGGAATGGTAATTAGAAACCATGGTCTAGGTGATGGGTGTGCTCATTGCTAGTGGGGTGTCTGGGGGATGTCATTCTTGTAGATCCTCTCCTAGAACATAATATAGATTAATGCAAATAATTATATGATATAAATATAATTAAAGCACAATAATAAGTATAAGATAATTACACACAACACATATTAACATATTATATATAGTATGTAATACTATATATTATAACATATAAACACCTTAAAAAAGTTATATATAAAATATGTAGCATTTGTTGTATTATAATTACATGAGCTATGTATATATACTATAATATATTAATAAATTGTATCATATATACAACATATATGAAATCTAATTAATAGGTTCCTCCTAGCTTTCCTCTTTTTTTATCTTTTTAAAATCTATTCTCCAGCAGTGAGCACAGTGATTTCCATTACCCACAAGATATTGACTCATTTGTTCTTTTTTAAATTTTTTAATTTTTTAAAAGATTTTATTCATTTATTAATGAGAGACACAGAGAGACAGAGAGAGAGAGGCAGAGACACAGGCAGAGGGAGAAGTAGGCTCCAAGCAGGGAGCCTGACATGGGACTTGATCCCAGGACTCCAGGAGAAGGCCCTGGGCTGAAGGTGGTGCTAAACTGCTGAGCCACCCAGGCCGCCCTGTTCTTTTTTTTTTTTTTTTAAAGATTAATTTATTTACTTTAGAGAGAAAAAGGGATATAGCACTAATGGGGGAAGAGGCAAAAGGAGAGGAAGATAAAGAAGACTCCCTGTTGAGTAGAGAGCCTGATGTGGGGCTTGATCCCAGGACCCTGAGATCATGACCTGAGTCAAAATCAAGAGTTGCCCAATTAACTGGCTGAGCCACCGAGGTGCCCTTTACCCACTTATTCTATCCAAGAATATCCATTAAGCCATTACAGAATGACCAATCCACACCAGTGACAACCAGTGGCATCAAAGGGAGCTGGACATGCATTTAGATTCACCCAGGGAGACAGTCGGCATTCTGTGCAGAGGTACGTTTCTGTCTGCCTTCTCTCAATGTGCTGATGTGACTCATCGGAAATAGAGTTGGGTTCATTTGTGTTTGTTTGAATTAACTTTTATGTTTTTCCCTCATCTTCTTCTTTCCTTTTGATTATGTCTATTTCTGAGGATGCAATGCATAATACAGTATTAAAAGTCACAATTTTGGGGTGCCTGGCTGTCTTAGTAGGTAGAGTATCCCACTCTTGATTTCAGGGTTGTGAGTTCAAGCCCCACATTGAGCATGGAGCCTATTCAAAAAATAAATATATAGACATAAAAAAATACAAGTAATAATTATTTTAAAAAGGCATACTCAGACAAGGGTTACTGCCATCAATGCCTTGTTACTCATCCCCACTTCACCGATCTTTCCATCTTGTTTAGCTTCACCCTCAAACATGACATATATTAGTACTTTCTGCTTTATTCTTGTTGTATTACTTTCTTTACAAATGAACCTTCTCATTTTCCACTTTACTTTTTCAATTTTGCGTGTGTGCACTAGAGAGAGACTGCGTTACTCTTCCATCCTTTGCTTTTTTAACTTAGCAATATTATCTGATAATTTTCCATGCTATCTCAAAAGAACCTTTTAAAACTTCTCTTTGATTCCATCTCCTAATTGTGTGTATAGTTTATTCAAACACCCTCATATATATGGACATTTGAGGGCTTTTTCCTCAATATTTTGTAATTTCAAACAGTGCTACAATGAGTCTCCTTTGGGGTGTGTGTTTTCATACTGTTGGAGGCATATCTTCAGGGTAAATTCTGAGGACTGCCTTTGATGGCTTAAAAGTAAAGGAATTCATAATGATTTTGTCATTGTTGTTTGCTGTTTTCTTTGCTTTAATGTTTTTTTAGATATCTCCAAATTTGTCTTCAAAGGGGTTGCAAAAATTTGGGTTCCCTGGAAACCTGTGAAGACTGAAGTTTCCTCAGAGCCACAGCAAATTTTCAGAAAAGTTTTAGGAGGGAATTGGCCTTCTGGTGAATGTTTAATTCTAGTGGGCCTGAGCATTTTTTTCCTCTAATCAAGGGCCATATTGTAAATATATTCTTATTAGTGATTTTTGGCCAATTAAAAAAAGATTTTAGTTGTTTTTTCCTCAATTTACAGAAAAATTTTATATATTAGGTTTATGTAGCACTTAATCTATGATCTATGTTGTGACTATTTTCCTTATTTTTGCAAGTTGTGTTTTGACTGTTAATAGTATCTGGGTTTGGGTTTTTTGTTTGTCTGCTTGGTTTTTGTCTGTCTGTTTTGTCATTCAAAAACACTTGGAACATAGGATTTTTTAAAAACTGACATATCTGGGTATTTAGTCATAGTTATGAAAAGGAATTTACTCATATTATCTTTTGGCACTAATAATTTTATTTCTCTCTCTTCTTTTTTTTTAGTATTTTTCTTTTAGCATTTAGTGTCTTCATCCAGAGTGTCATCCTTCCTTTGGTGTGAAATACATAACTCATGCCAATTGTTTCCCGAATGTCTAACAAGTTGCCCCAACACTATGTAGTAAAAAGTAAATCTCTGCTCAATAACTTGAGATGCTGTTTTATGCACATTCACATTTATATTTGAGCTTAGTTATGAACTTTCTCTTTGACTCCACTTATTTATTTATTTTTTATTATATAAAAAAAGAATAGAGATCCTGTACTATTTCAGTGTCTGGTAGGGCTACTTCTCAATCACATTGTTGTTGTTTTTTTCTCTTTTTAGTGTATTTCTAATTATTCTCACACATTTTTTCCATAGAAAATTTAATATCATCCTCCCAAGCTCCATAAATGTAATATGTGCATGTTTTTATGGTTGCCTGGATTGCATTTATTATTACAGGAGAATCAACATCTGGAAATGTTTATTGTTCATCCTGTGTCCAATATCTTATTTTTAAAGACCCGTCCTGTTTGCTCTTTATAAGAGCCCTATTTGAATGTGTTGGGCGCTGCTTTCTTTCTGTATCCCATCATTAATCCTAGTTAGAAATCACTGGGGATATTGCAGAAAGAGTAATCCCTCCATGTAGCCAATGATACGAGCAACAGATTTATCATGATTGTCGAAACAATTACCAGTTTACGCATATTTTAATGTCAGGATCTGAGACAGGCTTTGTATTTGACCGACTCAGACAAATGTGAGAGGCGTCGAGTGTATTCTTTATGGCTGTACCAAAGATGATATTTCAGACTTGTTTTCTTTTGCTAGCTCTTTTTTTTTTAATTCTGCCAGAAAAAAAAATTCACAGTTTTAGAATTCACTCCAGAGAAGCCTTCGTTTAATCATCCACATTAGCTGTACTAATTAGACTTTTCGGTACTCGACGCTTCCTAATCTCTGAGTGGAATTACCTTCGAGTGTTATTTGTGGCGTGGCATTAGCATTCCAAAGCTGTTGTGTACTTCTGCCAAACTCCTGAGATTTTATAGCTATAATGTCTTTTATCTGACTTCCACTTTCTTTCAATAAAGAAACTGAAGTAGTATTTTCTTTGAGATGTCTAAGCCTATCCAAATTGATAATATCTGAATGACACAGTTCTAAGATTAATAAAGACCAGTGGCTGTGTTATCAAAAACCTGCCAAACATATTTATCTTCACAGACTATTATTTTACATAAAAATCCAGCAGTGACTTTCATAACTTTTAAGCATATGGGCCGGGTTCATTAATATGCTAACTTCTTCACATTATTCATAGAAGCTCTTCTGATTAGACATTAACATGCAATATTATCATTAAGTAGCAAGAAAGAGCCTTTATTTTCCACAGAGTTGTTAAGCCAGCTGGTCTTTCCCCAATTTTTCTTTAGCATCAATTGTATATTAATGAAAACCATTGTTTTGAAATATTTAACAGACACAGAGGAGAGTAATCAAAGAATTTGGATAACTTAGCCTAAAGAAATAAAACCTGAGGAATGATTAAACTTTAAAAAAAAAACATCATGCAGAGAACAACTGTTTCCAAATTCCTTAAAGACACTGGCATTGGAAGCCAGCTAAGTTGGGAGAAAAGTTATGCATTGTAGGAATTTTATTAGAGTACATGGTGTGCGTGCATGTGTGTGTTTTAAAGGGTGTGATTGCATGGTGGTTATTGTATTTTTCCCTTTAGGGTGATTCCAAAGCCTTAAGCGTTTTTTAAAAAAAATATTTATTTATTTGAGCAAGAGCATAAGCTGAGGGAGAGGCAGAAAAACAGGGAGAAGCCGACGCCCTGCTGAGCAGGGAGTCCAACGTAGGGCTCCATCCCAGGACCCTGAGATGGCTTGAGCCCAAAGCAGATGCTTAACCTACTGAGCCACCCAGCACCACCCCTACCCCCAACTCTTGACTACATTGTTCATTCATCCAATGAGTCAACAAATGTTTGCCACTTTCAGCAAATAAAAGTACAAAGTTTCCAGTTGAATGTGAATTTCAGATACACAGTGAATATTTTTGTTGTTAATGTGTCCATGCAGTATATGGCAAGTACTTTTTCCAGTAAAAACATATATTGTTTATCCACACTTCAAATTTAACTGCATCTCATATTTTATCTGGCTAACTCCATGCCATGTAGCAAAACAGACTAATGAGCCGTAATCACTGTGTTCGGTCATGAGGGGGCCTACCAGTGTGGGTGCAGGCACATTCTCATAAATACAACCATGTCTTTAAAAAAAAATATGAAAATACCCAAACATGTGAGTAGATCAATATCAAGTATCGGGTTGGCCTCATTGGAAGGTGGAGAATTTATAGTGGCCTAGGATTCGCCTTCAAAACCTTCTCTTTCCTCCAAAAATGTTAAGGTATGGAGTCCCACCATACCAATCATGGGGAATTTTGTTTCTGTGTCCAGTGGTAGGTAGTACGCACTGCCATTTTAAATGGCGCACATCAGTGATGCTTGGGCTAATTCAAAATATATTAAGAAAAATTAACTCTGAATACAATGTACTTCACATATATTATATTCTTATGCATTCTAAGATTATGCAGGTCTCCTGAAGTATGGAAATGTGAAAGATGGAATGTATGTTTTATTTTATTATTATTATTATTGTTTAAAGATTTTATTTATTTATTCATGAGAGACACAGAGAGAGAGAGAGAGAGGCAGAGACACAGGCAGAGGGAGAAGCAGGCTCCATTCAGGGAGCCTGATGTGGGACTTGATTCCAGGTCTCCAGGATCACACCCTGGGCCAAAGGCAGGTGACAAAGCACTGAGCCACCCAGGGATCCCCTTATTATTTTTTTAAACAGACTCCTATGGAACCCAATATGGGGCTTGAACTCATGACCTTGACATCAAAATCTGAACAGAAATCAAGAGTTGGATGCTTACCTGAGCCACCCAGACCCCCCCAGGAATGTATACTTTGTATGTGCATTAAATACCTTCTCTGATAAGAAAACATGTGATCTGAAGGGAAAGAAATTCAATGCAACATTTATTAAGTAGCGACAACTGAATTATGCTAGAGATTGTCAGAAATAAATCGACGAATAAAAATAGTCTTTGTTCTCCCAGAATTCATTATCAGGTGGGGAAGAATGATGTGCGCATAAATAGCTCTAACACAAGGCATATGGAGATAAATGGTTTTGCTCGTTTTGCAAGCTTCAAAGACAACAGGTACATTGTGTTTTATAGAACTTCCACTTTCAATTAAAAAAAAAAAGACCGTAAAATAGTCTTCATGAGATGTGAATAATCCCATCAACGTGGTTGATAAGGGAGCATTTCCTAATCCTTTCTATGTATAATTAATAGAGTCCTTCTTGCCAAGAGTAGGATGTGAGAGGAGAAGCTTTCATGTGGGAACGTCTAGAATGTTGATGGTTGCAGGTAGGAAAGATATTCCAGGGAAGTGCAACAATATTAGCAATGATTTGCTGTTCATTGAGTTTGAAAATTAGGTAATCAGAAAGCTTAGCAAACGTGGTGTCGATGCCTTGACGATGTGAAATCCAGATTAAATCAGGTTAAGGCATAACGTTGGGGTCAGTAGATAGCAATGCAGAGCGGAGACAGAATGGCCATAGCGAGATGAAGCCATGATGTTGAAAAATTATCATTATAATTATTATAGTTTTGAGGAAAATATCAAGGATTTCAATTCTCTCCATAGCACAAAAGCCTGAATGCACTGCGTGATTTTTAAAGTGTCTGATTTATGGTGCATGTTTAATAAAAGTCTTCCCAAGGATATGATGACAGGTGTCCCCACGTATCTGAACAAAAAGGGATGCATCTAAACTTTGAAACTATGTTTCTTACATCCACTGTTCAGCTGGTAAGGAATGTCAAATATCTTATTATAAAGACTCTGAAACATTCAAATCTCTCTTTCTTTTGACCATATTTGAGTGGGTAAGCGTTTTTAAACAAACTTCTGTAATGATTCATCCTATTTAACAAAAGTTAGTGTCAACGCTTCAGCCCTTGTTTGGACATATAAAACGCGAGGGCTAACACATTGCAAAGCAAAGACCATAAAGTTATTTTATTTTATTTTTTAGACTTTATTTATTCATGAAAGACACAGAGAGAGGCGGAGACACAGGCAGAGAGAGAAGCAGGCTCCATGCAGGGAGCCCGATGTGGGACTCGATCCTGGGACCCCTGGATCCACCCTGAGTGAAAGGCAGACGCTCAACAGCTGAGCCACCCAGACGTCCCAGACCATAAAGTTATTGATATGCTTCCAATAAACCAATATGGCCTATGTCCTTTAACTTTATAGGCGTACCTCGGAGAGCTTGCTGGTTGGGTTCCAGGTCACCTCAATAAAGCTGATGTCACAATAAAGCATCTAGAATTATGTTCACACAATACTACAGTATCGGTTACTACTTCATTATGTATAGTGTCCCACATGTCTCTCTATGTACACATACAAATGGACATATAAGTCGATATAAAGTGTTATCTGTCATCAGTGGTTATAACTTGCAGAAAGCTCTGATGATGATGAGCTATTTTTTTGGCCATAAAGTATTTGTTAATTAAAGTGCAATAGCTAATCACCCTCAGAGCTTTCCGAACGGTATAATTATTGATGACAGGTAACATTTTGTATCGATCTATATGTCCGTTTATACGTGTGGATATAGAGAGATGCATGACACGATACATCTGTAACTGGTAAACATATGTACGTATATACATATGTGTATACACATGTTATGTACTTGAATGAATAGAAAATTATATAAATTATACTATATATTTTTTTCATGGAAGTAAAAATGGTCCAAAAAATTGGGCTACTTTTCTCAATTAAAATAAAAAAAAATAACCAAGGAGATCAGTCCCTACAAAAAGGCATCAAATACATTTGTAAAGTTATACAAGTAGATTCTTTATTATTTTTATATTTTTGCATAATATTGTGTTTAACTTTAGCCAAATAAAAGCAATACTAGGGGCACCTAGTGGCTCAGTCAGTTAAGCGTCTGCCTTCGGTTCAGGTCATGATCTCAGGGTCTTGGAGTTGAGTCCCTGCATCCGGCTCCCTGCTCAGGGGGAGCCTGCTTCTCCTTCTCCCTCTGTCCCCTCCTGCCCGCTCACGTTCTCTCTGTCTCTCTCTGTCTCTCTCTCTCTCTCAAGTAAATAAAGTCTTAAGAAAAAGAAGCAACACAAAGCTAGATACTCTGAAAAAAAAAAAAAAGGTGGGGGGAGAGAGGATAATTGAGACAAATTCATGTATTTTTATTGAAACGACACCATGCCCAGTTCCACTAAATGCTAGTTTTAATGCATGTCGCATTTTACAAGCACGAAACCCCACTTACATTTTGGAGGCACAATTACATTTGCAGGAAGAGTAATGCTGAATACAGAATGTTCTTTTCTTCCTGCCGAACAGAATATAAAGTGATAGCATGCTCTCGGGACCTGCTGCATCAGATGTAGTCCATTAACAAAGGACCGGATTGGAATTCATCAAATCCTCCTGATTTCTAAGCCTCGCTGTCAGAAAGATCGGGTTTTAAGATAGCCGCGCTGAAGTTTGCACTCTGAGAACCTTACGTTTCATGTTGGCTTTTATGCGATTCGAGTGAATTAATCAATCCTTAAAACCTCAACTAAAAGCATTTCATCAGAAACACTGCTAATATTATTCCCCTTCCATTTCACAGGTCTTGCTATAAAATGCTTTTAAACAGAGTTGGTTGAAGAGGGCGAAGCGTAATGCGGGATGTGCCGTGTCACAAAGTAGCCCTAGGAAATGCCTCCAAACCAAGATTTACAGTATTAACGGGACATAAACAACCATGAATGAAAATAACAAAAATTTAGGATAGATCAGCAGTGCGATTCTTCACTTCAGTTGAATATATCCAAGAAGCACGTAGGAAGAGCCTAAGGCTACTCTTGCATGGACTTCCCGACTCTTCATCAACACAATATTGATTAGCCTATATTTTTGCAAGTAGATTAAGTAGAGTTGGCTTCTAAAAGTTAGTTGGTGAATGTCTGCTAGGGCTGTATTTTATTTTCACGAATAAGTGCCATGTGAAATGGCTCCAAACTCAAGGCCTCGACATAATGCGAAGGAACATTGTAGAATCACAGAGTTAAAAATCTTTAAGCTGGAGGTTTATTCATAAATTCTAAACATTGATTTTCATGATGACTTCCCAATGGCACTTTTTGAATATGAAAAGCACCTGTGTTATGTGTGTGTGTGTATTATAGATATTACATATGGTGTGTATCCATGAAAATATGTGTATAGGGATCCCTGGGTGGCGCAGCGGTTTAGCGCCTGCCTTTGGCCCTGGGCGCGATCCTGGAGACCCAGGATCGAGTCCCACAGCGGGCTCCCGGTGCATGGAGCCTGCTTCTCCCTCTGCCTGTGTCTCTGCTCCTCTCTCTCTCTCTCTGTGTGACTATCATAAATAAATAAAAATTAAAAAAAAGAAAATATGTGTATATATATACACTCACACACATATATGTGCACACACTGTTTGCATATACACACGGATATATAGACACATAGGTATATGTGTATACCTGCATACACATTACACTCACATACAGCTGTCTATGACCTCATCAGTCTTATGTTAATTCAATTCAACATTTATGCTCATGCATAAATATATATATATGTGTCCCAGTGATGTTCATTTTTAATACACACATAAAAGGAAAGAATCCTATAATATAATAATATAATAACAATATACATATCCTACTGTGTCATTCTGGGGCTTCTGAAGCTGGCAAGTGGATTGTCCCACTGGTCAGTGCCATATTTATTTCAAGGGATGGCTTGAAATGGCACTCACTCCTCTCTCTCTAAAAAAAAAAAAAAAAAAAAAAACACAAAGTTTGAACCACACAATAATCTGTAACGTGTTATCTCTACTTAGAGTTCAATTCCATGTGTTCCATTGTCAGTGATGAGCCCTCATTAACACATTCATGAAATGCTTGCAATAATGGACCATCAATGTAAGGGGATTTCCAGTACATTATTTTTATCTGAACCGATGCTTGAATGTTATGATCAAAGGCACTCAAATTTTTAATCTCAATGCAGGGCTTAGTGAAGACGGTGGTGCAATATGGAAGACTCCAAAAAGCCATTTTAATTGGCTCACGGGCAGTAAGAGCTATAGATTCAGGTAGGTATTTCTTACTGTGCAATGGGGTTTTTTTAAAGATTTTATTTTTAAGCAATCTCTTCGCCCAATGTGGGACTTGAACTCACAACCCCGAGATCGAGAGCTATGTGCTCTACTGCCCGAGCCAGCCAGATGTCCCATGATCTATGGATTATTTTCTTTTTTAAGATTTTATTTATTCATGAGAGACACACAGAGGGAGGAGCAGAGACACAGGCAGAGGGAGAAGCAGGCTCCTTACAGAAGCAGGCTCCTCACAGAAGCAGGCTCCTCCCATGTGAGACTCAATCCCGGGACCGAAGGATCACGCCCTGGGCTGAAGGCAGATGCTCAAACTCTGAGCCACTCAGGGATCCCCTGATCTATGGATTCTTAAAGAAAAAAAGAATTCCTGATTCAAAATGTTATTTCTTGGCATTACTAGAAAAGAAGGGATTGTCCAACTTACCTTTAAAATAGGTTCGATTTTTTTTTTTTTATGGGCCCAGGTTTGATATATGTGAAATTTAGTTGGTGACGTGCTACTTGGTTTCAACAAATTATCATGGGGACGTTTCCTTAGTTTCTGGTCAAGTTGATGGGGAGGATGGGACACTCCAACGGTTGTTATCCTTTAAAAAAATATTTTATTTCTTTATTTGACAGAGAGAGGGCATCCTGACATGGATGTTCCCTCACTCATAAATACCCAGGATATTTCAGTCCTGACCTTGTGGGAACACCCTATTACATCCTTACCTGAGATGTCATCTCACCTGAAATATCAGCTCACCTGAGATGTTACCTCCCAAGGGACTGTCATTTCTCTCTAGGCCCCATTCTTTTTCTTTCCAGTGACCTCCAGAACGATCTGAAAAGTCAGATCCCAGCTGGCCTTGGGGTCATTTGTATTAAATGAATCCAGGAAGAAGAGAAGCATGCCCTACAATGAAGGCAATATTAAACTTATTTTTTTTCCTCTAAACCAGGAAATCCAGGAGAACATGTGTGGAAATGGGGAAAGATACTGAATGTGCTAGTCAAGGAAGGAGGAAAATTGTTAAAAATTATTTAAATTTATTTTTACGGCTCCATCTACAAGAGCATCTGGGAGGGCCTTTAAATGTTTGGTGTGTTGATTGAAGACTGAAGAAGGTGTGATGTCACACAGCCCCCAGAGGGATGTGAAGGGAGGAATATGAAGACTCTGGGCACATGTGACCCACCTGTGTTCTCCATGGGGACTCATGATAAGGTCCTCTCCCTTCATAAGAACTCCAAGAAGTATACATATTTAAGATTTACTTATTTATTTTAGGGAGAGAGTGATTTGGAGATAGGGCTTTTGTGAGGTAATGAAAGCTCAATGAGGTCATAAAGAGGTAGGGTTCTGATGTAAAAGGTCTGGTGGCCAAGGAAAAGGCCAGGAGAAAATACAGGAGAGTGGCCCTGTCTACACACCAAGCAGAGAGATCTCACCAGAACCCAGCCTTGCCCATGCCTGGATCTCTGATTTCCAGCCTCCAGGATTAGGAGAAAGGAATGTCTGTTGATTAAGAGTCTCTTAATGGGGGAGTCTGTGGGATTTGGCCATGGCAGCCTTAATGGACTCAGACACAAGGGATGAGAGTCATATCCTGTGGCATCTGAAATGTGCTCATGTCATCACTGGGGAAGAAGAAAGTGAGTGAAGTCCACGTGAGATTATTTAAGCACTCAACATCATTAGACGTGGTGGATGAGATCAGGATCAGTGTGGGAACCGGCAGGTTTCACTCACCAAGATCTCTGTTGAAGGCTAACTTATCATGACATCTTCGGGGCCCAAGGAGAGGAGCTGCATGTGTTATGCTCCAACATTGGGAAACTATATAGTTACGATGAATGGGTACTTCTAGTGTGGCATGTGGTGCCTCAACTGTACCCAGAGCTTCATTATTTCCAGACTGGGAGTCATCCAGGAAGGACCCTGTTATGACATCCAAGGCGTGTTCCCAAAGTGAGTCGATGCCATTTACAAAAGTTACTTTATGTTAAGAATGAAAATGACCAGGCTTTTGAGGATTTGGGGTTACTGGCTCTGAGTTAGCACACATCCTCCATGGCTCAGAACACTTTTCTTGAAACTGAGAAGGGGATTTTTCAGGGAAGGGGTTCATTTAAATGGAGTCATGATACAAATCCTTGTCATTGGTCTAAGCCACTATGTCACTATTTCTTCTGTTTCTCAACATATGTATTTTGAGTCCATATACTTAATACCTAGCAGGGACCTCAACATTAGCTTTTTACATTCAAGTCAGGGTTATAATAGCAGGACCTGTCAGGTAATCTCTTTTTACCAAAACCGTAAACCCACCCAACAACCCAGTAAGTTCCTGGGAAATACTGGAGATGAGTGCTGTCTTTAGAGTCTGTCAATAATGTATGGATAGTATTCCTTACTGTGTGCTTGTTATGAACTGAATTGCGTCTACCCAAAACTCACATGTTGAGGCCTTCACCCATAGGACCTCAGCATGAGACTGAATTTGGAGGTGGAGTCTTTGTAGAGGGGATTAAGGTAAAATGAGGTCACTAGGGTGGGCCCTGATCCCATAAAAAGAGGGGATGAGGACAAGATACACATAGAGGGGCAGCCACGTGAGGACATGGGAGAATATGGGGTTTACACACCCAGGAAAGAGGAGGCCACAGGAGAAACCACCCTCAGCCCTGCCTAGATCTCAGACTCCCAGCCTCCAATACTGTGAAAAATAAATGGCTGTGGTTTAAGCCCCCCTATCTGTGGTATTGTGTTATGGAAGCCTTAGCAAGCTAAATCAATGCCAATATAAGGAGCCTTTTGGGCTTGACCAGAAGCTGGAGGGTTGTAGAGATTCCATGGATCATGGAGAGCTTACTCATATGGTGGTGCTAATTTCTTTGCTGTTCCACACGTGGTTAACATCAACTCTGGAACCTGGAAGCACCCATGGATATGGCAAATGCTTTTGTGTCACTTTTCTTATCATCAAAGGTCAACTGTCAGAAGGAGACAGTTCAAGAAGCAGGGATGTAACAGGAGGCGCCATGTATTATGCCAACTTCCCTCAAGGAGCCATCTTCAGTGGAGGAGAGTCTGTGATGCCCATGCTACGTCAGGAGACAGGCTCATCCTTGCACCCAGTTTTGATTACATCGTGCCGATAGCACCTGCTAAGCAAGAAGCAACTACCTTGAAGGGATTGGAGGAGAAATGTTAGCCAAGGGTAGTAGAAGAATATCACACACAAATTAAGAGATTGGCCACTCTTATGAAATTTTTGTGGGGTCTGCTGGCTGTGACTTGTCAGAGCATTTCATCCAAATTGGAAGAAGAGGTATTTTCCAGCCCTCCTTTGGGGTATTCAAACATACTGTGTTTCAGTGCTTCCAAAGAGACCACATTAAGGAGAGGAATTTTAGCAGCTCGGGGGAAGCAGCCATGCTACTTGGCCTTGAGGACCCAATAGCACCTGTAGAGTTTGCTTAATCAGAACCTGATGGGAGCATCTACACGAGGACAAGAGTCAAGTTCTCAAGGTTATGAACTAAGTCTCCCTCTGCACAGAGCCAGCCTTTCAATGAAAACCAGCTTCAGAGCTGCTTTTTGAGTCCCAGCAAATAGAAAGAGAGGCTCAGTTAGAACTTAGTGACTACACAACCCAAGGTCCCCATCCTGAACTGCCCATGCCCACCACCATGGAGTTGGTGTGGGCATCAGCCTTTGGTCATAATTGGGACTGAGCTTTCACAGTTCCTGAGGGTGGAAGCAGGACCTAAATATGAAGGATCCTTGGTCTGACAGTCTGCGATTCCCATTCTGTTGCACTGCCTGTTCTTCTGAAACCTATACCTAGTGGCCTCATGGGGTGGGTGGGGGTTCCCATGACCATTTGATGGTGGAGGCATAATGGCCGCCTGGTTTACTGATGACTCTACTGGAGGTGTTGGCACCAGTAGAAGCAAATAGCTGCAGACTTATGGGCCATTGGTGGTTTTCAGATGCCTAAAATGGGGAGGGAGACTAAAGGAGGAAACTAAGGTCACCAGTGAGAAAATTTTCGAGGTGTATCCCTTGGGGTCCACTTGCTGAGGAAGAGAGTTGGCTACAATGATGGATGAACTACCTTTACTGATACCTCTCTTTCCATTTCCCCTGCAACTTTGCATGGGGTATTGGTAGGGTTTCTGCCTCCCCCGCAACTTTGTGAGGGCCTTTGAAAGGGTAACCCCACCATTTAGGTCATTTAGGAGATGAACGTGAGCTTGCCACTGAAGTAGAGGAGGGACAGACAAAATCCAGAGAGGTTCTCAGTGATGAGTGAGATTCTGACTATTCTCAAGTCGGGGAAGATATTATGTTAGGTGATCAGGGTTGGTCATTGCTGTTTGGGGCTCACTGATACGAAAGGCGGTTTGTAACAAAATAGAGCAGCCCAAGGAAAGTTCTCAGGTAGACGCTGCCCACCGGCCCATCCTTCATAAGCCCAATACTTTCCCAGATGACCTGCCTCTTTCGAAGTCTCGAGATCCCACCTCCTCTTGTGGGTAGGTGCCGCCATTTGCCCCATATCTCAAGCAGATGCACACGGTACCTGGAAGGTGCAGTAAACAACATGAGTGGAAGAACCATAAAGAACTGTTCAATTTTGGGTTGGGGTGTTCGTTTTTTCTTGGGAAGCTGAGGCAAGGTGTTTTTCTTTGTGTTTAAAAGTAATTTGGTGGCAAGTGCCCTAAGGGGTGGTTAACCGTCTCCTCTGGCCTGATCCTTTCTGTGTGATCTTACTGCTGTGTCTACCTTCTCAGATATTCAGGGAGACACTTACTACCATGTGAGAGCCGTTTTTAAAATTATCCTGGGACTGAGTCTAATGTGGACATGAAAATGTCTAGCAGTTTGTCCAATACTTCTTATTAGAGTAGAACTCTGATATTATTGAATCCATGAAGATGTGTAAATGGTGGCAATAAGCTTCGGAGATATTCCTCCTGTCGTAGGCCAAAGGAAGCATCTAAGGTATACGATCACACGTTTCTACTGATGTCATGAAAGGCACTATAATGCAAGAAAGATCTAGAGGCCTATTGTGAAGGAACGGTGGTTTAATGTCTCAAAGGATAATAGTAATAAAGAAGGTAAGAGGGAAGGAGTACATGGGAAGTAAGAGGGAATCTCTGAAGGGCGAGTACAGAAGGTCCAAGTGGCTTCCACTGAGAGCCTCTCTGGTTGGGAGACAGAGCGTGCATCACCAGGCAAAGCAGCTGAGAATTGCACACAGAGCTGTAGGGCCCGTTGCAATGATGAAAGAGAAAACTTTCGACATAATCCGCCTGCAGGAGCTCCGACCGCACACAGACAGGGCAGGCTTTAAGGGTGAGAGGCAACAGAAACTAATGCTTGTGGACTTGTGCCTCCGAAGCGATAAACAAAACAAGGCTTCTGCACACAAAGCAAAGCGTCACGAGGGGTTTTGCAAGGAAGCAGAGATAAGCGCTTGTCCCCTCTCCATAGACAGCAGATGCCGGAGTTTGTTTAGAAGAGCGGCGGGGAGGGAAGTCAAGTAAACACTCTCTCTTACGGAAATGCATATGATGGAAACAGGAACGTGGGAAGGTCTGCAGGAATGAAGACAGACTGACAGCCCGCATGGACCCGGCCATTCACAGAGAAGCTAGGAGTAAATACTCTAACCAGAAAAGAACCTGAAATTCCTAAAGCCACCAGGTGAGCAGAACATACGTAGGGGAACGTGAACACGTTCTAAGTGTCCAGCTCAGTGGCTCATGCTGAAACCCAAGCTAACCACTACAGGAATAGGTAGGGCAGTGTATGCTCCACATGAAGGTGGGTTATAGGTGGGTTAGCCAGGGCGCACCTGTCACTCAGAAAGAAGGGTGATGCCCTCCTCAAGGGTTGGTTAGAATACCTAAAGCTCAGGGCATCTGTACAAACGTAGACCTGGTGCCAAATACAAGTCCTCCCCTTCCAGGCATGGGGCAGCATGCCGAAGAGAAGTAGCTCTTCCCTTCTTGGGTATTTGCAAATGGTGCCCAGCGTTGGGCAACTCTCATTCTGGTGACTGACACTCAAAGGTGCCAGGGATGGAAAACCCAGGATGGGTGCTGTGCGCTGGACGGGCTATGTGATGACTCCGAAGTACGCCTGATGGCAGCGCAAGCATGAGCATCAAGGCTACACAGGCTTCTGTCCTCAACTCGGCTTGCAAGCACCCAGTTCTGATTCTCCTCCACCCACATAGCTTCCTGCAAGGGATCAAGAACCTGCACTCCATTTTAGAACCCGCTCTGAGTATCTGGGACCCTGGAAATTTCTGTTGCAATGGCTCTGCCTGCATCCACATTCAGGGCTTGTATCTTATTTCATGAGCCACACACCCAACAGAATTACTGGGCTTCCAGGTGATTGTGAGCCTGTTGTAGGGGTGAATGGAGCATGGACACCCACGGAGGGCAGGGCTGGAACATGGTGTATGTGAGGGGGGTGGATGGAGCATACACGCCCATGGAGGGCAGGGCTGGGATATGGCATATGTAAAGGGGGTAGATGGAGTATGGATGCCCATGGGGGGCAGTGCTGGAACATGGTGTATGTGAGGGGGTGGATGGAGTATGGATGCCCAGGGGGGCAGGACTGGAACATGGTGTATGTGATGGGGGTGGATGGAGTATGGACGCCCATGGAGGCAGGGCTGGGATATAGTGAATGTGAAGGGGGTGGATGGAGTATGGATGCCCAAGGGGGGCAGCGCTGGAACATGGTGTATGTGAGGAGGGTGGATGGAGTATAGATGCCCATGGAGGGCAGGGCTGGGATATGGCATATGTGAGGGGGTGGATGGAGTATGGACGCCGATTGGGGGGGGCAGGGCTGGACATGGTGTATGTGAGGGGTGTGGATGGAGGATGGACGCCCATGGGGGGCGGGGCTGGAACATGGCGTATGTGAAGGGGATGGATGGAGTATGGGATACTGAAGAAGTGAAGAGCCAGAACTAGAGGTGGAAAGAAATCAGGCCGGTCTCAGGCACAAGACCCTTAGCCCACCCCCTGCCCCATACGTGTTGAGAACTTTGAGCCTGTCCTCCAGGCTGTTATAAACTACATCATCTTAAAATACGAAAAGCAAAGACACAGATACACGTTACCAATTTTTAAAACTTTGACTTTATAATATCTCACTCTAAAATATTTAGGCAGTTTCCTTGCAAAAGTAAAAGGCAGGTGTGCTCAGGATCTAGGTCCAAGACCTGCTCTCGGTGCAGACCCAAGATCTCTGCTCCATCGTTCTTGCTCAGTCGTACGTGCCTCGTTGAACTTACTGGAACAGAGTAGAAACAGTATTGGAAAGATAATGGGGAGGTCAAGAAAGCGGATCCATAAAGAGATGGGAATACGGTCGTCGTATGTTATATGGTGTGAGGCTGCGTTTTGTCATGTATGTTGTGGAACACACGTCCTGATGTACGTATGTGATTATTTGAAGACGCATTTTGCATTCAAATATCCAAAGAGAGGTGGAAACGTAAGGGAAAAACGTGATGATTAATGCAGATTAGGGGATTCATATAGCTTCTGGGCCAAGAGCTAGAGAAGAGTTTTTTTGTTTTGTTTTTTTGTTTGTTTGTTTTTTTGCAGGAAAATCATGTGGAGGGAATAGAAAAACTTTTCATTTATGACATTATAGGGAGATGCTGGTAGTGTTTTCCTGCAACGGATGAAGAAACCCAGGGCTGCCCAGGAGAGATAACTTTATACATAACCGGAGATCGACTCGGGGAAAGATGTCGAGGCTCGGAAGAAGAGAAACGCATCGGTTCAGAACAGAACGGAGCAAATCAGCAATCGCGGGTGAGTTTTCCTCTTCCGTGTGTTCATGGTCGAGGGAAAATGAGCACCGTGAAGGAAGGCTGAGAAAAGCAAAATATGAAGGGACACCGGTCAGGTAAAGAGATGATGTTCCCATAGGTGAAGCACAGGCCAACAAGAAGGCTGGACCGGGGCGGTCCGGAGTGAGCTTTGCCGCATTTTTGTTCTGCCTCCACGTGCGACTGTGATGTTGACCAAGAGTGGGCATCTCCTGAGGTTGGTGAGACACAGACACAGACACAGACACAGTGGGGTCAACAGGAAATAAGGACGCGTGATCACAGTTACATAGTTTAAGGCTCCTTGCATGACGACCCAGAAAATGAATGTGTGAACATAAGTGAGTTTGATACGATTTAGGGGGGAAAGAAAATGCGGGCCATGCCCTATGACTCAGGGGAGTGGTAGGGGCAGGGGTGGAAATTAAGGATTTCACGATCCGTCGAATGTCCAAAGCATGAGCACCACGTGGGTGGATGAGAAATGGTGTCCCTTGGTTGGAGAGCGGGGACGCATTAATGAACGACCTGGCTTCGTATGGCGAAGAAGGGTTTGTGTTGAGGTCAACCACCCTTCCCAAGATCACTGAGTGGAAATCCATTAATAAATACGCTCAGGAATACGCTTGGGTACCATTTTTGACATTTCAGTAGACAAAGAGATCAAGCCCTGTCCTTAGGACGCGGCACTTGCTTAAATCCCAGCCCTTGCGACATTTCCGTTTGGTAAGAAACCCAAGGGTTCAGGTGGATTTTCCGTGTCTTGGACATGAGGGGAGTAAAAAAGTGAGTGAAGCAGATTTCAGGCAATATTGACATCAGTTGTTCAAAGCACTTCAGCCTTTTTTTTTTTTTTTTTTTTTTTGGCCTTCCCAGAGAGCAAACAGCATTAAATAGTGCATTATGAGCTAAAGGAATGTCACGGAAAGCTTCGGGATCTTTCAAGGCTCAGTGGTTGCTCATCCAATTTCTTTCTACCTTGGCCGAGCGACAGTCCGGCTCATTATTTTCCCGCATGTCCCTGTTATCTTCTGATAGGCAAAACAATTTATTTTTAAACAAAGGTCAAACAAATTATCAGCTTTGGACTTTTCTGGTCAAGCAGAACATTCACGCGGCGGCACAGAGACGTCGCACAACAACTCGAAGGCAAAATATTTGGGGGCCAGGTGGAAACGGCACGTCTGCTGAAAAGGGTAGCATGCTTCTAATGACATATCGGATCGTTTTTAAATATGTGTAGTCTGCGGTTTCGTAAAGGTCAGGCATCAAATAGGGCCAATGTTTGGAGCCACTTATCCACGCGTGTCTGCAGAAGAATAGGATGTGGATGGATGAAGGCAGCTTCAGGATGGCTCATGGCATACCTGTGGGCTCAACATCCTTGTCCCCTGCGGCAAGACACCTGTCAGCCCAGGATCCCTGTCCCCTGAGGCAAGACACCTGTCTGGTCCATTTTGTCACGTCCTTAAGGGGTTTCGGAAGACACGAGGGAATGAACAGGTGCGGATGATCACCCGCCCAGATACACCTGACACACACACACTGGCTGTCTCTTGTAAGATGCATCAAGTTGCAAAAAAAAAAAAAAAAAAAATGCATCAAGTTGCTCATCGGCACCTAAAACCTCAACAACACAAATGGACCATCCACTGCCAGTAAGAACCCACCTCTGATTTTGCTTTTTTTATTTTTATTTTTTGCCTGCCATTGGCATTTGGATGTCTCTGCATCTTTTTTTTTTTTTTTTTTTTTGTATCTGCATCTTTTTGAGAGTTCCTAGATAATCCTTCTTTTTCTTCACCAGGAGGTAAATAACACTTTCTTCAATATCTGCGTTGTTTTGAGTGATGCTGCCAAATAACACTGGTTATTATTTGTTGTCTTTCAATCTGGGAAGAAGAGAAAGAGGTTTTTAAAGACACTTAAAAACTCATATCCACTATTTTTTTTTCATATCGACTATTTTTAATAACACTTGCATTATTTAGAAATGTACAGGCTGGGATGCCTGGGTGGCTCAGTGGTTTAGCGCCTGCCTTTGGCCCACGGCACAATCCTGGAGTCCCGGGATCGAGTCCCACGTCGGGCTCCCTGCATTGGAGCCTGCTTCCCCCTCTGCCTGTGTCTCTGCCTCTCTCTCTCTCTGTGTCTATCATAAATAAATAGAATCTTTTTTTTAAGATTCTCAACATCATTAGCCGTTAGGGAAATGCAAATCAAAACTACAATGAAATACCACTTCACACCCACTAGGACGGCTAGACAAAACATAGACATCATATTATAGATCAAACTAGTGTTGGTAGGATGTGGAGAAATTAGAACTTTCACATATTGATGGTAGAAATGTAGAATGGTGCAGTATTGTGGAAGACAGTTGAGTGGTTCCCCGAGAAGTTAAACACAGAGGGGCCTGGCTGGCTCAGTCCGTGCATGTGACTTTTGATCTCGGGGTCATGAGATCGAATCCCTTGTAGGGCTCCATGCTGGGTGTGGAACCTGCTTAGGATTTCTCTCTCCTTCTGTCCCTCACCACCGCCCAGTGGTTTTCTTTTCTGAAACAGGAGGGGAAACTGGTTGTATTGGACTCACTGTGGGACAGGTTGGTCCCCCACATGGCACCATCCCAGGGTGTTTGAAGAGCAGTTTTAAGCCGGAGCAGCTTTCACCTTAAGTGCTAGCACGAATGCCTGCTGTCCATTTCCACTGCAGTCTTTCGTTGTGTCTGCTCTGTGGGTCGGAGCGCTTAATTTTCACCTTGGCCATTGTAATAACTCTCCACTATTTTCTCACTACAAACATCCATTTGCTCCGCAAGTATTTCTTCAACCTCATGCTCTTAGCTGGAGGCCATGCTAGGAGCTGGGGACTAGAGCAAAGCAGAACCTGCCCCCACCTCCTGGAGCTGGTGGTCTGGGAGGAAATGCAGACGAACCGAGTCATTGTCAAATCCTGTAATGCACAGTATCAATAAATAAAATCTTAAAAAAAAAGAAAGAAATGTACAGCCTATATATATGCAAAAGAAAGAAATCACAAATTACTATTTGGGGTCCTTCATATAGGGAAGGTATGCAACATGCACATTCATTTAAATCTGAATCATATCATTTATTTCATTGGATGATTGTTGTATGATTTAGTTAATTATTATGGTTTTTTGGCACATTTAGGTGGATTTTTCTTTGTTTTTCACTTTTATTTAAATCACGCTAAGGGTGGCTCAGTGGTTTAGTGCCTGCCTTTGGCCAGGGCATGATCGTGGGGTCCCGGGATAGAGTCCCACATCGGGCTCCCTGCATGGAGCCTGCTTCTCCCTCTGCCTGTGTCTCTGTCTCTCTCTCTCTCTGTGTCTTTCATGAATAAATAAATTAAAATCTTTAAAAAATTATTAAAAAAAATAAATCATGCTAATAACAAGGCAAACAGAACTATATATGTATGTGGGGAGTCTAAATCCTATCTAGTGCTTTTCTTAGACTCCATTCCCGTGAGCACTGTTGTGGGAATAAAAAAATCACAGTGTTTATTTGGAAGTGGTGTATGATTCAGACAACTATTTTCTTAATTGTCCCTTATAACCAAATTGTGGTTATCCTAGTAATTTAAGAATGGTTGATGACTCACAAATACATGAACATGACTCAATCCAGTGGGAGAGTAGAGGGCAAAGTTTTGTTTTGTTTTGTTTTGTTTTGTTTGGTATTTTTTTGTATTTAAAAAAAACATTTAATAAATCTTAATAATTCATGATAAAAAGAAACTGTTAGCAAACTCTTTTCTTTTTTTTTTTTTTTTAAAGAGCCCCTTTGACCTGATAAAGTCCATCTTTCAAAAATAGACAATTACTCCTAAGGAAAGTTTTTTCATATCACCAGAACTGAGTTTTGCCTGTAAAATGAGGTTGTTGTATTGGGCCAGTTTTAGCTGGAAAATATGATAAATATGTTATCTCACATGCTTTCACGATCGGCATTTTTCTACCAGAACAACACAGGCTAAACTGCAGGTATGAGTGTCTTCTGGATGCTGTAACAAAGGACCACAGACTAGGTGAGCCTAAAACAATGTGAATCCATAATCCCTTGGCTCTGGAGACCAGAGGTCTGAGGTCTACATGGGGCAGGACCACTGAGATCAATGGGTTCCAGGGAGGGTCCCTCCTGCCCTCCTGTCTGGGGCCCCAGGCGTCCCTGGGCTGGTGGCCACATCCCTCCCGTGTCTGTCTCCATCCTCACGTGGATGTGTCTCCTCTTGTGCATCTTATCAAAACACCTGTCATTGGGTTTAAGGCCACCCTGATCTGGGATGGTCTCATCTCCAGATCCTTCACTTAATCACATTTGCAAAGACCCTATTTCCAAATAAAGTTGTATTTGAAGTACTAGGGGTTAGGACTTCAACATATCTTTTTTCCCCTCCCCATGAGGGACATAATCTAATCCATCACACTGTTGTGAAGAGATGTGGAAGAGGGTTTTCCTGTTGGCCAATTGAGCAGAGAAAAAGAATGGAGGGCAAGCAGATTGGTTTGGAAATGACCTGAATCTGCCTTCAGCATCTCTCCTACATGTGATGGGCCAGAAATGAATGTCACGGCCATGTCTGGAACCAAAGGAGGCTGAGGACGCTTTTCTGTGCACAGTCCCATGTCCAAAAACATCCATGGAAGATGTTCTTCTCAAAGGAAAGCGTGATGGATAAATTGCACTTCCACCCAGCTCTCTCCCCACAGACTGTGTGAAGAAAGATAAAACCCCAAAAATACGTGAACTGATTTTTAAGGTCTGCAATTACAGCATCAAGCTGGCATCTTTCAAAACTGCATCTGAGGGCGGGTCACTTTCTTGGCCCAGAGTTTTCCAGAATCAGTATTCTGAAATGCTGCGGCATTCTTCTAATGGATTCATCTATTTTGACTAGCTCGTTTATTTTACGGTCTGATCAATCTATTGATTCTTCCCTATTGTCACCTCCAACAAAATGGCAGGAGAAGCAAAGTCTTGGCTTTCACATTCTTTATAAAGTCAGCGGAATTGCAAAATCTGTGTTTTCACCTTTGCTAGAGCAGAGGAGGAACATTCCAGAGCTTGACAGAAAATTAGGCCAGAGGCAGTAATTTGTGTGTTCGGATTCTTTGGCCTTTTGGCCTCAGATTATAGGTTTGTGAAAGCAAACAAAAAATAAGGACTACATTCTGGTTTTCTTTAATATTGACTTTATTAGTATGCTGTATTTAAAAAGTAGTCTTTACATTAAGTGGATTATTTCATAAACGGGAAATAGGGACCTCAGGATACTTAGTTAATGTGCTATATTTTGTATTATTTTTCCTTAAAGTCTTAAGTTCTCATTTGATTAAAATATATATTCCAGGGACGGCTGGGTGACTCAAGGGTTGAGCGTCTGCCTTTGGCTCAGGGCCTGATCCCGGAGTCCGGGATCGAGTCCCACATCGGGCTCCTGCCTGGAGCCTGCTTCTCCCTCTGCCTGTGTCTCTGCCTCTCTCTCTCTGTCCTTCATGAATAAATAAAAGAAAATCTTTAAAAAATATATATTCCAAAGAGAGGGGACTATTAGTCCTTTCAGAAGGAATGAGAATTATATGTATATATATCTCTAACATGATATATATGATGTATATATAAATATACAGTGCAATGATACATTATACATAAAACTATATATTTCATACAATTATATATTTATATACACATATACTATATTTTATATTAATATAATATGTTACATATTTTACATAATCTAGTAACATATTATAATATACATACATATATATACTCTTGAATAATATATAAAATATTTTGAAATACCTCCACTTCATATTATAGTAATGTAGTAACATAATATATTATAATATACATACATATACATACTCTTGAATAATATATAAAATATTTTTTTAAAGATTTTATTTATTTATTCATGATAGTCACAGAGAGAGAGAGAGAGAGAGAGAGGCAGAGACACAGGCAGAGGGAGAAGCGGGCTCCATGCAGGGAGCCCGATGTGGGATTCGATCCCGGGTCTCCAGGATCGCGCCCTGGGCCAAAGGCAGGCGCCAAACCGCTGCGCCACCCAGGGATCCCTAAAATATTTTAAAATGCATCCACTAGTTCTTCATATTACACTATACGGCAGCATTCGACACCGTTGTAGAATTTATGAGATTCTGTCTTCCATGCCCAAATCTCTTAATGTTAATCTACATTTGTGTAACACTTTAAAATTCTCACTACTCTCCTATTCCAGATTTGAGTGTCACAAGAAAACCTGTGAACTATCCAGGCCTATGACTATCATTCTTCTTTAACAAGTTGGAAACTTGTGGCCAGGTTTTTTTTTTTTTTTTTTCCCCAAGATGAAACAGTCACTAAAATGACAAGTCTTGTCTCCTAAATGCTGCAAGTTTGCTATTTTGTTTTTATTTTTTTTTTTATAGTCTTAATCTTTCAAGTGATCTTTTTGGAAAACATCCATCCAGAATGCCTTTGAAAGCCAGTTATCATCGTCTTGCTCTTGTGTTTGGTTTTCTTTGTCATGACCAAGTTAAATGCCTAACAGGTGACTCTAGGAGGAGGCATCTGCAAGAGAGCCTGGAAGCCATCCCGAGTGCCAGGGTTGGAATTCCAGCCATGGCAGCTGGGGTCCCACCAGGATGAACCACAGTTTGAGGGCTGTGGGCGATGACCTCAAATCAGGAGGATAAAAGCCTGTAACAAAACATGGAATTGCGACAGGATGCCTGGGATGATACATACAGGGTCCTTAGAAGGCAGATGAGCATGTGGGAATTCACTCAAGGATGGGATTATTTGATCTGGGGCACAGAAATGGCATGCTAGTGAGTTTAACCAGAAGAGCCTCTGAACAAAATAGCAACAACTGGACATTATCTCCATAGAGAGTAGTCCTGTGTGTGTGTGGATGCATACAAGGTCATCTTTTTATGGAACTGGTGCAAGAAAGGTCTTTGCAAGCCGTGGGTAAGGAGCAGTGGGGTGTGTGTGTATCTGTGACCACAGGTCCCTGAACGCTGATTTCAACCTGAATTCTCAGAAATAAGTTTCAGCCCCATCGTTCGCCAAGTCATTAGGGATGAACCAGGAGTCTACCAGTTGGCATAAAAGGATATTGGGGATGGCTGGGAGGTTTCTAAGATTTATGGAGATGGGAGTTAAGGACGTGATGTGATGGAATGAGCACTGGATGTCGATGAATCACTGACCTCTACCTCTGAAACCAATAACACATTGTATACGAATTAATTGAATTTAAAGTAAATTTTTAAAGATTAAAAAAAAAGATTTATGGAGATAAAAGATTTTCGGAGATACAAAAAATCAGGTGTGTTACCCATACCTGATGTTTTGTATTTAAAATGAAGCCCTTCTCATAAACTGGTGGTGCTGTGCTGTGCTTGAATGCGAGACTTCATTCTCATATTTAGTGTATGTGTGAATGAGGTTGTATAGAAACAGTGTTGGTATTTAGTTTCTTAATGTCTTATTTCTTAAAATTTCTACCAACAATCACTCCAGCAGTAGACGATGACTACCACTACTCAAATGTTATGGCTGGAATTGTGTCTTCCCGAAGATTCACGTTGTCAAGTCCTAAGCTCCAAGACCTCAGAATGTGGCCATATTTGGAGATACAGTCTTCTAAAGAGGAGTTAAGGTAAAATGAGGTCATTAAGGTGACTCTAATCCAACACAATTGGGGTTCTTATAAGAGGGGATGAGGACATAGACACACATTGAGGGACACTCACATGAGGACACAGGAAGAACATGGTGTCTACACCCCAGGAGGAACCAGGCTCAGCCCCACCCTGGATCTCAGACTCTCAGCCTTTCTCCCAGGACTCAGAGAGAAGGTGTATCTCTAATAAAGGGTTTTATATGTTTATGCATTAAATTAAAAAAATGTTTCCACTAGCATTCTGATTCATTTAATAAAAATGAATGTAAAGAGAAAAATAAAAGACGTTCTGGATAGATTGTACCATGCATGAATGAGGCTTTTTGTGTGGCTTTGTTTTGCATTTTTAATGGGGTTGTTTTTATTATTATTGAGATGTAAGAGTTCTTTATAAATTCTGCCTATAAGTCCCTCATCAGATCCGTGATTTGCAAATAGTTTGCGAGGTTTAAACAGCTCCAAAGTCTAGAAAATACTTCAGCCCTATTTCTGTGTCTAATTTAAACTGTAGTGAGCCATATAGTTTCTATTTAGCTATGGCTGAACTTTTCTGAACCCAATTGGTCTCCTGAAAGCACCACATTTTCCATAGATTTGCAGAGGTCTTGGACTGACCTTGGGGTTAACGTCTGCCATTGGATATATAGATCCTCCTCCTACCACGTTACAAATGAGAACAGAGAACAAGCAACACCACCGAAATATTTTTGTGATTTTTAAACATTCTCCTAAAAGGCTCTGATAGCTGTCAAAATGTTTTAAAAGATGCCATATTTTCTGTAAACTAGACTTAGAAATGTCCCTGCCATGGTACATCTAAGAGAATGAGGCTGGATAACACTGATTTAGCAAATGATTGAAGGGTTGTTGGTATATGTATACATCAGATGTATATACAGTATATATTGCACCACTATATATACTGTTTTCACATTTAGCAAATGTTTGAAGAATTGTTAGTATATATATCTCTGGGGATGCCTGGGTGGCTCAGTGCTTGAGTGTCTGTCTTCAGTTCAGGGCATGATCCCCAGGTCCTGGGATCGAGTCCTGCGTCGGGCTCCCTGCATGGAGCCTGCTTCTCCCTCTGCCTGTGTCTCTGCCTCTCTCTCTCTCTCTATGTCTCTGATGAAAAAATAAATTAAAAAATTTAAAAATATATATGTATATCTGATATAGTACATATATAGTGTGATATGTAACAATTACATTATAGTATATGTACCATTGTGTATTATATGTAATTATTTTAGACTACTGTATATACTAATGTGCTACAATATAAAACATGTAAAATACATACAATATAATATATTCTGTGTAATCATTTTATATTATACTACTATATACACTATATATACCAATGTACTACTATATATAATATGTAAAGTACACGTAACATGTATAAAATGCATACATAATATATTTAATATCTATATTATATATAGTACATTAATTATTCCTGCTCCTAAACTCTATTAAATATTTAAACAAAGTTGCCTGTGCAGTTAAAAGGTTGTATAGGATTTATGCTACGAGTGGAATGTCGATAAGAAATGTACTTTGTTACTTGAGAACTTGGGAATATGTTTTCTTTGTTTTGTTTTGTTTTTTTTGGGGGGGGAGAATATGTTTATTTCCCATTCTGTCCAATACTTTTTGAGAGCAGAACACATTTTTGAAAGGAATAATTGAGTAAAATATGGATATTACCATCCTATTTTTATTGTTCCTTAGTAATAACTAAAGACTCTTGTGACCAGAGGCATTTATTTATTTTTTTGTTATTTTTAATTTTATTATTTTTTAAAGATTTTAAATGATTGCTCCACCCAATGTGGGGCTCAAATTCACAACCCCAAGATCAAAAACCACCCACTCTTCTGACTGAAGCAGCCAAGTGCCTCCCAGAGGCATGTAAAAAAATTTGTTCTGGTGACATTTTTAGAGATCTTGGTATTCTGAGCTGCACTACACACTGCTCTAGCTGTAGGAAAATTTGCAACAAATGAATAGTTGATAGAAATTACAAAGCTATGAATGTGATTTTGTCATGCGGGTGTTGAGCCTCTATGCAAAGGAGATACTAACATCTTTGCACACTGTTTACTGTGGCTTTACTCAGAATCACTGAAAGCTGGCACCAACTCAGCTACCCCTCAGCTGGGGAACACACAAGGACGTGCAGTGTATCTGTACAACACAACCAGACAGGGTGACAAAATCCTGGGGCCATAGGCAACAAGACGGATGTGTCTCAGATGAGTGAAAGAAGCCACAATCCGAAGGCTGCAAAGTGTATAAATCCATGTGCAGGACATTTGGGAAAAGACAAAAGCATAGGGAAGGCAGTGATGTCAGGACCAGAGGTGTGGGGAAGGTCTAACCTAGAAGGGTGAAGATGCATATTGTGGGGGCATGAGAAGGTTGCATATCTCGGTGCTGGAGGTGGGTACATGTCTGTATGCATTTGCCAAAATAGTCAGGTTTACAGTGCCTGCTGTGTGTCTTAAAAAAGAAAATCTGAAAACTTTTGTAGGAAAAATGCTCGTGAGTGAAGCAAAGACAAGAGGAAGAGGTGACAGGTCAGCGAGAGCTAGTTTCAACTATAAGTCATTTAGAAGAGTCTAGATATTTGCGTTAGTATAATAGACATGTACAAAACATGCCACGTATTAGTATAATATTTGTATATATATTATGCTACGTATATACCATATAGGTATGGTAAAAGTAATGGTTACAGTAAATGGTCTGCAGAAACCAGAAAGAGGAAGAGCTATTTTCAGTGTTCTTGCTAGGTTGCAAATTTTTTCTTTTTTCTTTTTTTTTTTTTTAAGATTTTATTAATTTGAGAGATAGAGAAAGCATGTGAGAGAGAGCACAGGAGCAGAGGGAGGGCCAGGGAGAGATATAGAGGCAGACTCTCTGCTGAGCAGGGAGCCTGACTTGGGGCTCAATCCCAGGACCCTGAGATCATGACCTGAGCTGAGGGTAGATGCTTAACCCACTGAGCCACCCAGGTGTCCCATAGGTTGCAAATTTCTGAATGCAGATGTCAACATACCTGGGCGACTCTATCAAAAATCTTCAAGTTTAACATCCGTAAAACATCTATTAATTGGAAAATGGGACCCAAAGGCACACTTCTGGTATAAATTGATAGGAACAAAAAAAATAATAAATTGATATGAACACTGCAAAAAAAAAGAAGAAAAAAAGAAAGAAAATTAACACTTCAGAAATATTGGAGAATCCATGCCTGTTTAATGATCTATAGGTAGGTTAAAAGTTCTCCACAAACTAAGAAAGAATGAAGGCTGATTAGCTGGGAGTTGGGTCCTTTAAGATGGTAAAGGAAAATACTGGATATTGCCATTTACAGTTGTAGTCTTGTGGAAATAGTATGAGTAGACATTCGACAAGTGATCACGAGTTTTCCTTGTCTGCACTGTCTCCATGCAGTAACCAAAAGGGACCTCAGCATCTTCCTAACCAACTCCAAAAAAAAAAAAATAATAATAATAAAAATAAAATAAAATAAAGAAAAGAAAAAAAGTAAATGCCACCAACTATAATGCAACGAAGTGATACATTTTTAATATCAGAGAAAAATAGAAACTGAAAGACCCTCTGTGCTTGGGAAGCTCATAGCCCCATCTGAAATAACTGTCAGGTTAACCATTAAAACTGTGATTATAGTTTCAGTCAATTAGGGAAAGAACAATAGAAACGATCACTCACGGAAAGCTCTGTGGTGAGGGTCAAAGTGTTCCGGGAAATACCAGCAGCTTTGAGTCATGTATTAGGAATCAGAAATGAATGGGAAAAAAAAAAAAAAAAGAGTGAAATCCCCAGGCCTTGCACTTGAAGAAGAGTTAAAGACAAGGAAAAACACACACACACACACACACACACACACACACACAAAGACGGATTTACGCAAATAAAGAAAATGAGAACATGATGCTTTAAGTCTCGAGTGAGAAGATTTAGTTTCTCCATGCATGCTGCGACCAAATCCTGAGACAGTGAGCTCCTGATGCTACTGTTCTTGCATTCTGTGGTGATTACTGTGTGCACAGGGATGATTCTCCAGTGGCTGGTTGGCATGGGTTCGAGTCCGAGAGCAGCAGGTGGATCTGGGCGACGTGTGTGTAGAATCTGGAGTGGGTTTCGTGTGCTGTAAATCTTGGCTTCACCAACCATTAGATGTGGACAGCTCCTGGTATTACAGGACTTTGTGTTCTTGTGCAAAAAAAAAAAAAAAAAAAGAAAAGAAAAGAAAAAGAAAAAAAAATTGGGAATACTGACAGCACGAGCCCGCAAACTCCCCTATGTGTCAGCACGTCCGGAGGACAAGCGAGAGCACAGCGAGAGGTCGGTCAAGGTGGAATATTAGCACATGATTTGAAAAGTTCCTATTCCTGAACACCGGCCCTCTTCAACAGTTTTGCAAAGACGTCCTGTGGGTGTCAGGGGCGCAGATGAAGAGGATTTTCCAGGCAACAGAAAATCCCCCGGCTGAATGGCGTTTGACAAGTCAAATACCGTGCAGAGGAGAAATGAGACTTATACAGCCTGCAGACCAGAGCTGAGCGTGATTTAAGGAGAAGCATAAAAGCCTGGCCCCTGTTTTTACAGTGGGAATTAACAGAAAAAAACAGGCTTAACAGGATTGCCCACGGAAGGCTGTGACTTCCAACCCAGAGGTAAGGAAGAAGCGCATTTTCTCGGCCGCATCGTGTCAGGTGATGCTGCAAATATTCATCTCCAGCCTGCAGGCTGCTTGAAAGTCTGAATGAAATAAACTTTTTATACGACTTTCCTTTTCCAAGTGGTCCTGTGAACGTATGATCTCCGGAAATAGGTTCTATAAAATAAACCACGTAAGGTTTGCTACTTGGCAAAACGTTGTAGATGATATTTTGCCAATTTTGTCCACATTGGCGAAAAAAGCATCGGAAGTCACTGGACGGAAGTTAAAGATTAGGAAGGGGCTGAGATCATTGTAGTTGCATAGAAGAAGGAAGCAATATCTAACAGTGAAATAATGGGAAGTAAAGCATGCCAAAGTCGTTTTGACGCAACTGCATTTTTGACAAAAGGTTGCATTTTTCTCGAAAGTGAATGTTACAAAGTAGACTATCGTACAAAATAAAGTGGGTGGTTGAGAATCCTTGCAATTGGAAAATGGGCTTTTCATGGGGTCATATTGTGGGCATGATGCATGCCTCAAAATAACTGCGACTCTTGTGAAATAGTTTTTAAAAGTGATGCTCACGTTTGCAGTTGTGATAGGAGCTCCCGGATTTGCTGTCCTGACCTGCTCTCTCTTCTGTAGCAGGTGTCCCACGGTTTGTGATTTTAGTTTTTCTCTTTCGGAAAGGAACCGAGTTTTTGAGAAGTAGATGAGTCACGTCGTTTAAGGCTATTTATTTATTGCAATTAAAGAAAGAATCAGGGGCACCTCATTGGCTCAGCGGGTGAAGCATGCAACGCTTGATCTCTAGGTTGTGAGTTTGAGCCCCATCCTGGGTGCAGAGAAGACTTAAAAATAAAATATTTCTAAACCATAAATTTTTTTTAAAAAATCCCAGAACAGCAAGAATATTGTAAGATATATTAATATAAAATAGATTTGGGGGCACCTGGCTGGCTCAGCAGTTGAGCATCTGCCTTTGGTTCAGAGCATGAGCCCAGGGTCCTGGAATCGAGTACCGCATCAGGCTCCCTGCAAGGAGCCTGCTTCTCCCTCTGCCTGGGTCTCTGCTTCTCTCTTTCTCATGAAGAAATAAATAAAAATCTCAAAAAAAAAAAAAAGCACAAAACACATTTCTAGCAAGTATGTTGTAAATCATTCAATTCAACAGTATTTCTATTAAGATGTAACCAGACCCACCGGGATGGCCATAACCAGTAAAATGGAAAGTAACAAGTATTTCCAGGGTTGGGAACACTGTAACTTTTGGATACTGTTGGCAGAGATGTAAAGTAGGTCAGCTGCTGCGGAAAACCGTTTAGCCTTTCCTGGAAATGTTAAACCTCTGGTGGTAGGATAACCCGGCAACCGCAGGACTGTGTTCGTGCCCAGGGAGACCTGGGAACAGGTACCAACCAGAACTTGGATGAGCATGTATTCAGAAGCAGCAATATTCATGATATTCCAAACCCTGGAAACCACCCAAATGCCCGTGGCTGGCTGACAGCATCCACCAAATGTGGTCTGTACACACAGAAGAAGGAATGAAGCTCTGACACCTGCCACCATATGCAAGGCCCCTGAGTATGGGATGCTCAGTGAGAGAACTCACACGGCCAAGGATACCCAGTGTGTGACCTCATTGATATAAAAGATGCAGAACTTGTAAAAAATCCACAGGGATGCACAGCAGATTCATGATCGCCAGGGGCTGGGGAGGGGGATGGGATGGCTGCTAATGGAGATGAGGTCTTTTTGGGGGGTGACAAATTTTGGAACCGCATAGAGGTGGTGGTGGCAAGACAGCATGGGCAGGGGGAGGAGCAGAGGGAGAGGAAGAAGCAGACTCTCCGCATAGCAGGGATGCTGACCCAGGGCTCCATCCCAGGACCCCGAGACTATGACCTGAGCCAAAGGCAGATGCTTATCCCACTGAGCCACCCAGGTGTCCCTAAAATAACACATTTTTAAAAAACAGGTCAAAAAATTAAATTAAAAAACGTGTCATGCAAAAGGTCTTGGATGATTTTACTCTGCTTTCCCTCTTATTTTAATTTTTTTTTTTAGATTTTATTTTATTTATTCATGAGAGACAGAGACAGAGAGAGAGGCAGAGACACAGGCAGAGGGAGAAGCAGGCTTCATGCAGGGAGCCTGACGTGGGATTCGATCCCGGGTCTCCAGGATCACGCCCTGGCCCTAAGGCAGGTGCTAACCCGCTGAGCCACCCACGGATCCCAGTACGTTTAAATATAAGAGTGAATTCAATAATAAGGAAATATTTTCCAGCAGCAGAAAAAAAAAAATAGAGCAGAGACAACTCTTTCTTACCAGTAAAGCCGCTGCTTTTAAGGGAACACCATCCCTCGGAGAGAGGTCAGGAAAATATTATTTGGGGGATCGCTTCGCTTTCAGCTCAGAAAGCAGAGGTTGGCGGTTGTCCCAGGAGGATGTGGGCTCAGCCGTCGGCCCGATGGAGGAGAATCCCGGATTCCCCCTTTGGAGCTGAGATGTCGATGAATAGCTGGTGATAGGAGGATAAACGAGAAGTGATGCCTTTGGACACACACGCCTGCTGGGGGTTATTAAAATTCCCACCACAGTTCCCATTCCTCTGCTGACAGACGAGTCAGCAGGGAGGGCTCGTGGAAAACACGGCCAATGGGGCCACGCGGCGGCACAGACCGGCCTGTGGCGGGTTAGGGATGGCCTTCACCTCGGCGCTGCTGGCAATTCCAATGGGAGCCTCACGATGGCAAATAAGTGTGCTGGGGATTTGCCCGCTGGAGATATTAACCCACTAACACCGTGGCCCTGCCAGTCAATGCAATGAATCAGTGGCAAATTACCCCAGCGACGGATGTTGTTCACTCCCAAACTCCTTGTGTCCACAGCAGATGGAAATGCTTAGTGAACCTGGGCCAGGTACGATGCCTTTACCGCCGGCCAGGTCTGAAGTCTTTACAGAGATGCGCTTGTTGCTGCCAAACGGTGACCCGGCTGAGTCCCAGAAAATGAAGATGTGGGAACCCCAGAAGGTGCGTAAACACCCTTTCAAAGAAACAGACGGATCTGCTCTGTGCAAATGATCGATTTCTGTGCCTGCACCTGTTTCCAATTTGACCCCATTTAGCAGGACCAGAAGTGGTTAGGTATGTTTTCCAGCAATTTTGATGTTGATGGTCCTTATCAGGGCATGAAATTTTTTTTTAAGATTTTAATTATTTATTCATGAGAGACACACAGAGAGAGGCAGAGACACAGGCAGAGGGAGAAGCAGGCTCCATGCAGGGAGCCCGATGTGGGACTCGATCCCCGGACCTCAGGATCAGGCCCCGTGCGGAAGGCAGATGCTCAACGGCTGAGCCACCCAGGGATCCCCAGGGGATGAAATTTAATGGTAGATTAACTCCACATGTATACACAAGAGGGATCAGGCAGGATTCAAAGTGTCATTATGTGGAAACAGTGTAAGGAATCTGTTCAGCTCTTGCAAACTTGTTACATTTTTCTACCTGGGAACTCAGACCATGTGACCCCCTCACTCTTACTATGTTGTATTTTCAGAACTGCAACATATGCACAAAGTTTTTGTTTTATCTAGTTGCTTTGTCTAGGGAGGGATTTCACAATCTGCAATTAACCTTCCAGAGGTCAAGTTTCGCCCCCCACCCTCCTGGGTGGAAAAAAAACAGGAAAGAAGCAAAGAGTAACCTGTGCCTCTGATTTGGTCGTGCACACAGGAGAGAAAATCATTCTTATCAACAGGGAAGTTTGCTTTTCTGGTTGCGCGACTTTTGATCCATCCTAAGGCTCGGTGGGAAATTCCGACAATGTGAATTGAGCAGGGTTCCGGAAAACCCATACATCACATGGTGGCAGATTTTTATGTTTATTTTTATTTTTTTTTTGCGTGAACTTCCCACTTGATTCAGGGATCAAAGCATGTTAAAAAGCCTATTTTGCACATAACTAAATATTCCAAATATGAAGATCTAAATAAGTAAGTGGATGAATAGAAAATATAAGCTTAGACATTTGCAAAATGTTTGCAGGGATGCATAAGGTGTAACACATCGCTGGACTCCAGACGTGGGATCTACGGATCTACGGGACTATCCCCAAGGTTTTTCGAGAACTTGTCCTAAATTTAATAAATTTAATTGCTCTGTAAAATAGATTCTTGCCATTACAAATGCAAAGCGCACAATCAGATTCTCACACAATCATTCTTCTTGTCTTGACTCTATGAGGCACGATTCTCTACCTCAAATTTACATGTATGCTGCATACACGGTAGTTTGTTTTTTCATTTTTAAAAAGATTTTATGTATTTATTTCAGAGAGAGAGCATGAGCATGGGCTGCTCAATTCACATTGTTGGAATTTTCCACCGAGCCATAGGATGGACATCCATGCAGGAGACACAGTTAAAACCCATTTTTTTTTTCATTCAATGGTGAGTAACATGATGTAGATGTGTAATGTCTAGTTTTGTGACTTTATATGGATTCTCGGCTATTCCCTCTGTTCCCCTAAAATGTGAGGCTGAATTTGTTTCCCAGCCAAAGGAATTCTGGAACATTGGTACCTTCTATGCCCACTGCCACTCACCTGCTTGTTTTTCTGTTTTTATTGGAGATGGATAAGATTTTCTTTAGCTTGCATCAATACATACTATCCAGTCACTGGAATAAGATCAATGGTATCCATACATGGACAGACAAATTGATAAAAATGGAGAAAAGCAGAAGGCTTTTCTGCCCCAAGAAAGGATGATTTATGAAGCAGACTGGTGGGTAGGGCTGGGAGCTGGGGTGCAGTAGAGGGTTTGAATTCACAGCAGATCCTGCAAATTGGGATATTCAAGAGGGTAGAACTGTCCCAGTGGATAATGAAGGCAGAGAATGGGATGATCATTTCCAGCCTCTTGCTGGGAACATAGAATGTTTACAGTTGCTTGTGGAATCTGTGCTTTCCTAACAAAAAAATAAATAAATAAAATGAATAACAGCGTGAATCGATGGATTACGGAGCACATCCTGTGTGCACGACACTCTCCTTCATGCTATGGTTGATATAGCAGAGTTATGAGGCATGTTTTCAGGGCAAACAACACTTTGGTTCTGGCTCAGGGAGATCAATTGGTATAACTCATGTGGAAAGAGCAAAAATGAAGAGAATAGAAACTGTTAAGGAACATGTAGGAGTCGAAAACACGTGGAGACCGCAGGGAGGGAGCAAGTGATATAAGCCCATAATTATGGGGAAGCATGGAGGATGTAGGGTTTGCAGGACACCCAAGAGGAAAGAGTATGGGGTATTCCAAAGGAGGTCAATGTGTGCAGTTGTCAGGATGGGACAGCGTGCGGTGTCACCATACAAGTGAGATTGGTCAATCCAAGAACGAGTTTCCTGTCAGGTTGAATGGAAGTCTGGGTGACGCGTGTCCCGTTGGAAATGTTGTATTTGTTGATTGGGGCGATGGAAGGTGATGTCACCTGGAGATGCTCTAGACTCCGGAATCACTCCATTAATGGAGAGCGTCATTTTGAGCCAAAGGACAGGACATCATTCAAAATGGAGACACAAGATGCCAGCAAACTGAATTTAAATAAAATTTTAAAAAATGGGTAGACGTACCATACACATTTTAATTGAACCAAAAACACACCAACACATCTTTTTGAAAGAGCTGAGGCATTTCGGGCTGGTTGCTACTTGGAATTTGGGGTGGGGTTTTTCTTCGTATGTCACTGCCATGATACATTTTTATTTTATTTCGTTTTATATTATTTTATTTTTTTTTTAATTTTATTTATTTATTTATTCATAGAGATGCAGAGAGAGAGAGAGACAGAGACACAGGCAGAGGGAGAAGCAGGCTCCATGCAGAGAGCCTGACGTGGGACTCCATCCCGGGACTCCAGGATCATGCCCTCGGCTGCAGGCGGCGCTAAACCGCTGCGCCACCGGGGCTGCCCTATTTTATTTATTTAATTTACTTTTTTCTCATGATCTATTTTATACATTTTTAAGAAGCTCCCTGAAAGCCAGGTGGCTTTGGAATACCCCCAACCTACCGCGTTCTGTTAATAAAATCAAAACTATTGTAAAAATGCATGCATATCAAGCATCTTGTTTTTTGTTTTGTTTTGTTTTGCAGCATCAAACCTGTGGATGACTATTCTGTTCTTGGACTGAACATTTCTGTCAGATTCCCTACAAAGTCCATCTCCTTGCTTGCTCCTGGTGTGCAAGCCACACTCTTGGTGTATTTCTCCTGTTCTCCTGGCCTTATCATGTCATGAGTCCTTGGGGCTCTTCCATTCTGGAATAGGTACTCTTCTTTCATTCACAGAAATGTGTTTTTCTCTAATGACTCAATATTTATAAATGCAATTTCTCCTCTGACGTCTGGTCGTGAGTGGTTGACAGTCTCTGCAATGTCTCCATTTTTATTTCTCAAAGGCAGCCGGCATCACCAAGTCCCCCAAACCTAGGGTTCTTCTTTTTTCCCTGTTTGATTGACAGCTGCCACCTGCTCTTGCTCCTTTGTCTTCTTAACAGTCAAATATATGCAAAGACCAAAAATGAACTCTGACCGTGTGCAAAAGCTAATTAGGAAGGGATCGCCGGTCTACTTGTTAAACACCGAATTACAAACGTTCTGTAAGCAAACATAGGAGCAAAACGGTGACCTCCATGTAGGCAAAGATGCTTTAGATAGCACAGCAAATGCATGATTCATGCAAACCGGAGAGAAAAAAAAATGATACCAGGTGGGGGGGCTTCATTAAAATTTCTTAAATGTCACTTTCAAAATCACATTTTATGAATGTGAACAGGCAAGCTGCGTACCGACAGATCCTATTTGTATGTCATGGGGCCAATATCTTTTTTCTTTTTTAAAAAAATTTTATTTATTTATTTATTTATTTATTTATTTATTCATTTATTTATTTATTATTTTAAGATTTACTTATTTTAGAAAAAGAGAGCTTGCAAGCAGTGGGAAGGGCAAAGGCAGAGGGAGAGAGAGAATCTCCAGGAGACTCCCTCTAAGCAGAGTCCAACGTGGCGCTTGATCCCAGGACCCCGAGATCATGACCTGAGCTAAAATCAAGAGTCCGATGCCCACCCCAAACCTTTTAAAAAAGATTTACTCATTTATTTGGGGGGCCAGGAGCTTTTTAAGATGCCCTGGCACTATTTTAACACTGACCTAACAGGAAGAGCTGACTGTGGGGACATGGGCATCCCTCTTCTGCTGGACAGGTGCATTCACCTGCACACACTGGGTATGGACTGCACCAGTGAAGCAAGGTCTGGCGACTCTCAGGTACATAGTGTTTATTTTCTATAAAAAATATACAGAACTAGGGCACCTAGATGGGTCAGTTGGTGAACCATCTGTCTTTGGCTCAGGTCATGATCTCTGGGTCCTGGGATCAAGCCTCAGGTCACACTTTGTGCTCAGCGGAGAGTCTGCTTCTCTCTCTGCCCCTCACGCCCCACTTGTGTTCACTCAAATAAATACATAATATCTTAAAAAAAAAACATACAAAACTGTCCCTGACAGGAACTTTTTATTCAGTAAAAAAATGTTTATTTTAGTTGGTTATTTGGAGATCTCTTTGACTACTTTCACTGATGTTCTTTGGATGCTACTGAGTGACTAAGTCAGAAATCCAAAAGGCAGAAATACAGAGCTTAAAAAGTTTAAATAGTAATTTCTATCCATATAGTTAATTTTTAGTAATGTAATATCAGTTATTTGTTTCTTATTTAATGATTTTAATTATTTGATCTGAAATTAATTTTAATATCTCATTCATTATTGATAGTATTAAAATCTTATTACTTCACAGATTTGGTCATTTCACTGATATTAATTAAAGTATCTTTTTGATATAATAGTCTACATATTAGAGAATACGTATGTAATGGATAGTTATAACATTATGGAATTGTAATTATGAAAATGCTGAAGTGATTTTAATGATTAAAGTATTTGCTTGTGTGTTTATTTCTTAGCATGATAAAATAGACACTTTAGAATGTACAATTTAGTAGCATTAAGTCTGCTCACAATGCTGTGCAACCATCACTGCTAATTCCAGGGAAAAACATTGTTTTAAATTAAAAGGGATATTAAATTAAAATTAAAAGGACTAGGTGACTCAGTCAGTTAAGGATCTGACCCTTGGTTTTGGCTCAGGGTCATGAAATTGAGCCCTATATCAGGTTCTGTATTGGGTGTGGAACCTGCTTAAAATTTTCTTTCTCCATCTCCACCCTCTAAAAAAAAAAAAAAAAAAAGAACATTAAAAAGAAAACCAGACATGGAGTTTTTCAAATCAAAATTACATTAAATAGGGATCCCTGGGTGGCGCAGCGGTTTGGCGCCTGCCTTTGGCCCAGGGCGCGATCCTGGAGATCCGGGATCAAATCCCACGTCAGGCTCCCGGTGCATGGAGCCTGCTTCTCCCTCTGCCTGTGTCTCTGCCTCTCTCTCTCTCACTGTGTGCCTATCATGAATAAATAAAAAAATTTTTTTAAAAATTACATTAAATAATAATCAGATGTTGCCTCCATTAGCTTTTTATTTGGTGACATTTCTTTTGCTTTGTACATCTGGACTGTGGTGGCCAGTTGTGAACTTGGTCTCTCTCAGCCCCTAATGTGGAAATAAGGACAAAGACTCATTCTTGTGTCATCGATGACCAAGGACAATGACCAAGGTCTGATTAGTAGTAAGCTCACCTGACTTCCAACTTGTGCATGAAATGATTGACAGTGAGGGCAGTTCAAACTGTTCCTCTTTGGGACACCAGGAAGTGGGGTATGATTCATCTTCCAATAGAAACCTTATTAAGGAAGGCCAGGTTTGCTCAATTTCTTAGGATCGAGAGAAAGATGGCAGGAGATCAGAAAACCTTCCTTGCCTTGTCTTCCCAAATTGTAACTTGTTAAAATTATCTGTGGGGAATAAAATGGTGCACATGGAGCATGCTGTAAGAATCTCTACACAGTATTTCAAGACTTTCCTTCACAGATAAACAAAGGATGGCTCACAGTGAGTGGCCAGGAACCTTATTAGTAGGTGAGACTTCCCAAGTGTCCCTTGACCAGCCTGGTAAGTTTTATCCAGAAAAAAAGGCAATGGAAAAGTTGATGTTTCACATCACACATCACATTTCACTAAGAAAACTAGCATATTTCCCGGAGAAGTGCGTCCGTGGTTGGCTTGAAACAGAGATCTGTAAATTTATTTCTGGTTCTTCTACTGAAGACTGCTTTACAGGTCTCATCTTGCTACAATATACATTAAAAAGTAAGGTAAGGAATATGTTTAAAATCAGAAAATAGTGAATTCGAGGACATTGGAATTCTGTGGCTGTTGACCTTTGGCTTTTCAGTAATGATTTTCAGCAATTAAACCTCCTTTGTTTGACCCTGTTCTAAAAGACTAAATAATGCAATGTGATTGTGTGAAAAGTTTATACAATACAATACATAGAAAATATCAAATTATTAAGATATGTCTCATATTTCCAAAAAGTTGCTTTTCTCCTAAAGTATATAACAATCTCCTAGAACTAAAAGAATATAACACAAATTCTAGTTCCTACATATCAAATCTTATTACCTAAATTGTTTAAGTACATTTAGGGCTTCCGATCTATGCTTTCAAAATGAAATTTGATCTACTGTTGAGCATTGGCCTGGTGGCTAAAATAAGAAATGATAACCAAAATCCCAATGTAATGCATTGAACTACATATATAGGCATATTAGCAGTATACTAAATATGCACTTTGTATATTAATGTAAATTATATATCTATATTGTAACATGATATACATTATATATTATGTATAATATATGCTTTAAATATATATCAAGCAATATTTTTAAAACATTTTATAGTTTGATACATACATGTATCATTATGCATGCATATATATGTAGCTTATGCACATGTCCATATATGTAGCATTATACACGTATTCATATATGTATCATTATGCAATACACATATGTAGCCTTATGTAGCATCGTGCACATGTTCATTTATGTAGCATTATGCAAGTATACGTGTATATATATCATTATGTATTGTACATATATGTATCAAACTATAGATGTGAACGATACTTCTTTAAAATATCGACATGATTTTATATGTATAGTACTGCCCACAGAAGTATTTATATGTAATATATATAGGACTATATGTATGATTTTTAAAAAATATTATATAATATTATATAATGCTTAGTATAACGCCTTTCTCAGTGGCCACGTCAGCTTTCGTGAGCACCATGTGGTCAGTGAGAACATCTGGAACCACATTTTAGAAAATAGGCAGCAGGGAGGAGTGTGAGCTTGGCAGCGCTGGGAGAGGCTAATTTTTATTCAATAATCTGCTGCATCAGGGCTTGGCAAGCTTTTTCTGCAAGGAGCCCAACATTAAATATGGTCAGCTTCAATCTTGGACGTAAAATCGAGGTTATTACATAGGTGCTTATCCATTGGTTTACAGTATAATCACCCGCCCATGGAAAAGCCATTCTTAGCCATGGCTTGCAGACCCTTATTCTGCATTTCCTCTGTGTGGTAGGGTTGGAGAAATTAATGCATTTTTTCACTCACCTAAACAATTCTGCAGCTCAAATTTGTCCACACCTCAAAGCATCACCCACTTCATAAAGAGCAAGGGTATAACCCACAGACCTTTGGGGCATTGGGACAAGTCACCTTTGAGTTCAGGATGAAAAATCAGTACTTGGGACATGAAAGGTGTCAGTCGTGGGAACAGATAGCTCAGGCTGCATTTCCCCTCTGCAAGAGATAAGCCCTAGATCCCACAAGAGTGCCTCATGTGTCCCTTATTAACCCTCTGGGTTTATTGGTTGACCTGTATTTGTCATGAAGGAGACACTTTGATGGCATGGGCCTCAGCTCAGGGACCTCTCCTGTGCAGGTGCATGGGCTATACTACAGGAATGGATTTATTTTTTAAAATTTTTAAAAGATTTTATTTATTTATTCATGAAAGACACAGAGGGAGGCAGAGACACAGGCAGAGGGAGAAGCAGGCTCTCTGTGGGAAGCCTGATGCAGGGACTCGATCCCAGGACCCCGAGATCATGCCCTGAGCCAAAGACAGACACCCAACCACTGAGCCACCCGGGTGCCCCGGAAACAGATTTAGAAGCATAAACCACATTCCAAATAGTCCTCTGTTGTTCTTCCCTGGCTCTTCATTGGGTCTAAATCTCATCTTCACTCATTAAAAAAAAAAAAAAAAAAGTAAAACGTGATTAAGACTCCCTCATGGTATCTCTGATCAGTAAGTAATCTAGCATGAGAGCCTTTTGTTCCATCCCTGAGCAAAGAAGACATGTGACTTCACATAAATTTTGGAGATTGAGAATGTCAGGGGGGATTGGGCCCAGGAGGCAGCATGAACAAAGAAGCTATTTGTCAGAGAAGTAGGACTTTATATGCTGGAGTGAGATTCAGGGAGATATCCAGCGATGAGAAAGGAATAAGATTGGGGGTAAGTTCTCATATGCAATTCCTGGTACCTAATAAGTACTCAACGGATGCTTTCTCAATCAGTTAATCAATCAATCAAACACCGATCACCCAACGCAAGATAGATAAGATAGATATAATCTCACTGGTCAATGAGCAGGTGCATGAATGTTTCAAGTAAGGAAACATACATTGATAAGTATTTCAAGACATAGTGTTTATTGGCAGTATGGATTGGCATCTGGGAAGTTGTGCAAAGAAATTTATGGTGTTATAATTCTGGAGGCCAGACATCTGGAATTGAGATGGCAGCAGGGCCTTGCTCCCTATGAAACCTATAGGCAAAGGGTCCTTCCTGACTCTTCCAGCTGCTGGTGGCTTGTGGATGCTTCTTTCCAACCTGAGTCAGTTTTCAGAATGTCAGAATGCCTCCTTCCTGGTGGGTCGGTGTCCTAGTCTCCTCTTCTTATAAGGGTACCAGGCATATGGGATTAGGGGCCCACCCTACTGTGATATGACCTCGTCTTAAATCCCATCTGCAATGGCCCTATTTCCCAATAAAGTCATATTCTGAAGCACTGGGGGGTTATGACCTCAATATATATTTTTTGCAGAGAATTGCAAGGGAGAGGGTAACCATTTACACGTCTTGTAAGTAACATGACATAAACACTGAGCCTAAGTTGGGAAGTCACAAATGGTGCCAAAGTCTTCAGGTTGGGTTGATATGGTCTTGATCTTGATTGAAATGGAAAACATCAGAACCTTTTATGTTCAACCCTTTGGGTTTATAATGCCTGGGAACTATTTAGGGAAGATTTGGCAAAGGGAAGTTGGGGATAGGAGAACTCATGAGTGCCCTGCCATCTGGAAGACACAATGGACTTTCGTCTTCTATCGAGGGGTTACTGCACCATGCAGTTGTAGGAAAGGAATGTGAGACTGAGGTATATATGTATAGAAACATCTCCAAGGTACATGAGTGAGTGACCAAGGCATTGTGCATGAGGACCTGTGGAGTCTATTAACACAGCTGCAAAATCAAGATGTGTATGGATAGAACCATGGAGACCAGCTTGCATATTTACAGAATGTCCTGGGATGGAAATATAATGTGTGAGAAAGTATGTTTTGGACATGGACTGAACACTATTTTGAACCCTGGAATGTAGGACTATTTTATGGTATTCTATTTATATTTTTATTATTCATTCTTATAAGATTTCATTTATGTAGAAAGAGAGTGTGAGGCAAATGGGGAGAGGGGCAGAGAGAGAAAGAGAATCTCAAGCAGACTGTGCACTCAGCACACGAAGCCGGACATGAGGCTGGATCTCATGACCCTGACATGACCGGACCTGAAACCAAGCATCTGATGCTCAACTGAGACATCCAGATGCCTCATATGGTATTATTTAAAAATGAACAGGGACTCCTGGATGGCTTAGTCAGCTAACCATCAGACTCTTAATCTTGGCTGAAATAACGATCTAAGGGTCCTGAGATTGAGCCCTGAATCAGGCTCCACACGCTGAGCACAGATTCTCTCTCACCCTCAACCCCTCTCTCCGCTTGTCTCACACAGTCTCTCTTTCTAAATAAGTAAATAAATAAAATCTCAAAAACTTAACAATAAAAATGGACCATCACTTTGCATACGAGTATTGACCTTGCATTTTTGTTCATCCACCATGGAATCCTTGCTCCGAGTCTTGTGCACATCACATCATGGTGTTTTATAGAAGTTGGCTGAGAATCGTTCAGGGGTGAGGTAGGTGGAAAACGGTTTCCCTACCTTTGACATGTGTAACTTTGGTCTGTGATGCACAGAGCTTAACAGTGCACCAGAATGTCCCTCCCGGAAGGAAAGGAGACAGACAGGCTCTTGGAACCCGCACCCAGCAGTGTGAAGGATGAACCTTCTTAACAGGAGAGAGAAGCAGAACATGAATGGTCCAGAAAATATACTGAGAAGTAATATTGCTTGTGTGGGTAACAGCTTTCTGAGCTGTGAGTCTTTTCTGATGTGCCTATTTAATGATCCAAGTTGCTCCGGACATGCAAGAGAGATAGACGATTAGCACACCCTGTTGGGAAGTGGGGATGCCGAGCGGTCCAATTTTACAGCACATTGGTTTTCAGCCAGGACGGCCTATGTGACAGCAGGCTTTACGGGAGTCATTTGTCTCTGAGGTTCTCTTGGCGCCAGTCCATAGCTGCTGGATGGAGTTGGTGTGGCCTCATGAGCCATCAAAAGCACTGGCATCTCATCTCCCTCTGAAAGTGTATTAGACTAACTGCAATTTAAGAGGATTCCTGCCAACTTCCTAAGTAGATGCTCCCTGAGACCGTGGAGCTCATTCCTGCAAAAGAAGAGCTCAAGAGCATCATGCCTTCGCTGTCGTGAGGCACACAACGTAAGGTGAGATCATATGGACTGAGGTTAGTGAACAGGCGCTCCATCAAACTCCATACAGTGCCCCAAGTGCAAAGGGACGCTATTATCTTTGGCGGTGTTCTTCTACCATCAGAGTTTTGCCTTCCCAAAGTCACATCTCATTGTGGTTTTAATTTAAATGCACGCTTGAAAAAACGAAGTCCTGAAATTGCAGGGAAGGAAGAGCATATTAAAGATTTACATCACGTGACTAAGAACATGGGCAGATCTCTGACTCATTTACACATGTGGATTATGGCTTCATCCTAAATTTGAATGGCATACGTACAGCTTCTAAATTAGATTTCTACAAGACCCGGGCTACTCCCAGAAGCAGAGGCAGGGGGTGACAGGAGATCGCAGAGGCGGAAACATGCAGGATGAGTTTCTAACACACGCTGAATTTAACGTGACACAGCTCCCTGGTGTTCCATCAAAATTTGTATTAGGGAACACTCCTTGGCTCTAGCAAGGAATCCAAACCACAGATTGGATAAACTGGCAGATAAATCTCTTAGCCTATCGTGTTATGATCTTGTTTATAAATAAATCATCACTGCTCACCGTATTTGTGGCTTTCTTTGGTGAAATCTCAAAATGACCCCAAATGCAAACTCATAAGACAAACACCACCCATAATGAATATTAGTAAGCTTATGCTCTTGACATTTTTGTGTGTGTGTGTTCACTGTTGCTATTGTTGATTGATTTATCTTTTGTGGTTGTTAATTTATAAGATTTTGTAGACACTTTGTCCTCAGCCACCCTCTCTGATCCACTCCGTACCCAAGTGCGAACCCTGGACTGAGGCTCGTGCTCACTGTTGCCATCCTTGATTTGGTCATGTTAAATTTAAAATGTTACACTTGAGTGTATGCTAATGAGCATCGGTTTCCATAAAGGGTTTTATTTATTTTTTTTTTTTACACCTAACCATGTTGAGGAATATTGTTAGAGGTCATTTATGTGTTAGATATTATAACTGACTTTGCTCCCAAGTGAACGGATATCCCATTTTTATATATGACATATATATATCCCATATATATAAATAAAAATAAAAATAAAATAAAAGTGTATAATGGTCCCAAATGGATGGATAGATACATGCAGATATATATAATGAAAGGAGTATTAATGGAAGGCGTATTACAACAGATGCTAATTTGGGGGACGTGTTGTCAGTTGGAATACGTTCTCCCTCCAAGAGGTGTGTGACATCTTAACCCTCAGTCCTTGTGAATACAATTTTATTTGGAAATAGGGTCTTTGCAGACTGAATGATGCTAAAATGCCTTCTCCACTTGGGTCGACTCTAATCCAATATGACTTACAAAAAAGGGAATTTTAAACATAAAGACAAATCTTAGACAGAAATATCATTAACCTTAGGTAAATTTTTGGTGTATATTATGCATTATTCTTCAAGTGGTAAGAGTTTGGGGAATAAGCCAAAATCCAGTATAATCTTCAAAGAAAAAAACCAATAAACAGAAAACATGCTGATGAGGCGACCATTAAGAAATTAAGACTTGGAGTCACATTCCTAAGTAGTTTTCTATTTCTGCCAGTTTTTATGAGGATTAAATTGTAATATGTGCACCAGCCTCACTGTCATCAGAAGGTAGAAAAGAACGGTTCCTTGACTGGTCATGTGAAGCAGAAAGTTGGTGTCATCCTCATGCCAAAGGTGCCAGGATGTATGAAATCTAAGAGATTGTTTACAATGAACAAATTTATATCCACATTCCCCGCCGCTGCATAATTCAAAGCCACTCTGTGCTCAATTGGATATTTTAATCTTTAAAGCGAAGAGGAAAAATATAACCTTTTAGAAGCAAATCTTCAGGTGGGAATGTTAACGTGTTTGCCTGAAAAGCCGTTCGTTTTTGCTCCAGCAGGCAATTTGCGGTGGGAAATCATTTTCATCTCAGCCGGGGGATTGGAAAATGGAAAATGAAACTGTCAATGGGGGTTTTTCACTCGGGAGTCCTGGAGGTGGGATGTGGCCACGGCAGGGGGAACGGGATGATAGTTTAGCTGCTTTTGTAACCCGGACCTCATTTGCATGGGATGGGTTTGGGCTTTGTGCCACCCAGCTCTGTGGCTCACATCTGCATCAAGACCCATCTTCCAAAAGATTTAAGTTTTGATTTTGTGGATTGTGCACAAACATTTTTTTCCCCCTAATGGCTCCCAAATTACCCAAAACTCTTCAAATATAAATGGTAATAAGTTTATTTCAATCTGAAAGGAGTTCGTGTTCACCTGTGAGCATGCCGGCTTCATTGGCAGGGTATCAGAACAGAACCATGGGCTGCGTGTGCATCTCTGGGGTGTGAAATAAAATTTCCTTTTCTCCCCCCCTCTTTTTTTTTTTGCTTTAAAATTTTTATTTATTTGTTTGAGAGAGAAAGACATGAGCAGAAGAAGGGGTGACTCCCCGTTGAGCTGGGAGCCCAACACTGGACTCCATCCCAGGACCTCAAGATCATGACTTGAGCAAAAGGCATTGGCTTAACTAATGGAGCCCCGCAGGCACTGCTGGTGGTTCCTTTCATGAAGGTATCCATTGGCGTTGCGTGTAAATGGAATAACCACTTTGGTGTGTATAATTTGCTGTGGGAGAAAGATTTCTCCACCTTCCTAAAGAAACCTCTTCCCTCTCTTTTCTTCAAAGCATCCTCCTTACTAATTAACAGTTTGAAATATGTCAAGAGCATATGTCGTAGCCACGCTTTGAGTAAGAAGAAAGGAGCCCTCTGGTATCGGAAGGACATGGCTTGGAGAGTTTTACGCAGCGATGTTCTTTGAACCTACAAACATTTACCTTGGGAAAAAGAAAACCGCCGTGTAGAGAAACAGCCAGCAGCTCGGTTTGCAAACAGAATCCTTGTGAAGCAAGCTAGGAGGACATTATTCTGAATCTCCAGGAGTCTTTGCCTGCGGGCACGATGTTGCACATTCGCTAAGGTTTAGCTGTGTTGGTTGTTAAAAAAAAAAAAAAAAAAGAGAGCGAGAAGATAAAATATTGGGATGTGCTTTAAGACAGTTGAATCGCTAGCATAATATGTTCCTGTTTGGCTTGCTGCCCTGAATTCTTGCAGGAGTGTGGAGGCTCAGGATGAGGAAAGGCTCCTCCTGGGACATAGCTGTGAACTTGCTGCCCAGCGGGGCTCAAGCTCAAGTGGATGTTCAACAACTGGTGAGGATCTGGAACTTTCTGACCGGGAGCTGATTCCAGCCCCCATCATCATGCCGGGAGGCTCAAAAAAGAAGCGGTGACTGTCTGTCTCTCTCAAAGGAAGATAAAAATGGGCAGATACCATTGAGGAACGGCTCTATTGGGTCCTGGGGACGTGACAGTGAGTAATCTGACAGGGCTCCCCACTCTTATGTTTTCTGGTTACCTTTTTCTTTTTTAAAAAATATTTTATTTATTTATTCATGAGAGACACACAGAGAGGGCAGAGACACAGGCAGAGGGAGAAGCAGGCTCCCTGTGGGACTCGATCCCAGGACCCCGGGGTCACGCCCTGGGCCAAAGGCAGATGCTCAATCACTGAGCCACCCCGGTGTCCCTCAGGTTATCTTCTTTCTGTGCTACTGTGCAAGTTGGAGTCTACATTTCTTAAAATGAGTCTTCCCATTGTGTATATATGTGTGTGTTTAAGACTGAAGTTTTTCGTTTTAAAGCGATGGACAGAAAAATTGAGAGGCAGGCCCCCTGTGCCCTATGCCCCCTCCTCCCCAACACACAGCATCACTCACCAGATGGTGCTTTTCTTTATTTAACCAGGGATGAACCTATATTGACACATGATACTACCCCAAGTCCACAGTTTACCTTAGGATTTGGGATCAGTGCTGTGCACCATGTGGCTTCGCACAATTATAGGACAGGTATCTGCCTTAACAGCATGGTACAGCATAGTTCCACAGCCCTGAAAATCCTGTGCTCCACCTGTTCATCCCTTGCTGCCCCCCAACCCCTAGAGACCCCAGGTCTATGAACCATCTCCATCGTTTTGCATTTCCTAAAATGTCAAACGTGGACTGTATCTCATCAAATTCCTAGTTTTGAAGATGGAGAAATGAACACAAACATAGGACCAGTCATTGCCCTGAAGGCAGGTGTTTTTTTTTTTAATATTTATTTATTTATTATGATAGACATAGAGAGAGAGAGAGGCAGAGACACAGGAGGAGGGAGAAGCAGGCTCCATGCCGGGACCCCGATGCGGGACTCGATCCCGGGACTCCAGGATCGCGCCCTGGGCTAAAGGCAGGCGCCAAACCGCTGAGCCACCCAGGGATCCCGGTTTTTTTTTTTTTAATGTTTTCATATCTACAGTGTCTAGCACATGTATGGTATATTTTAGACATTTCATATACGGCTGATAAAAAACATTACATGACGAAGTAGTGTGTGCATTGGAAAATTTTACAAAATTCCATGCATTTAGAAAAAGTATGCGGTATCATAAACTATCTGACCTCCACTCTAGATATCACTGCTATTATTTCCATTGTGAATCGTGAAATATTCAAGAGCAGGTTGCTCAACTGTGTTAGCATACCCTGTTTTACCAGTGGCTGCACAACTTGGCTTTGTGACTCACCCGATTCATTGCTCCTGGTCATTGTGGATACCATAAAGTTTTTTAAATATTTTATTTAATTATTCATGGGAGATACAGAAAGAAAGAGAGGCAGAGACACAGGCAGAGGGAGAAGCAGGCTCCATGCAGGGAGCCCGATGTGGGGCTCGATCCCGAGTCTCCAGGGTCACGCCCTAGGCCAAAGGCAGTGCTAAACCACTGAGCCACTCGGGCTGCCCCATAATTTTTTAATTAGCCCCTTCCCAGAGGTTTATGTATAAATACAGAATTTAGTTAGTAAAAAAAATAAATAAATAAAAAGAATTTAGTTAGTGCATGAGATATTGAAAATGAATGACTTAATGTGTGGCCATTCTCCTCCAGGATGGGTAGATGATTTGCATTTGATCTTGGGGTTCGCAAACATCTCTGTCACCCCCAACTGTTGTGTTAGTGCTAAAAATGCATTGCAAGATTTTAATCAAAGATAATTTGCATTTGGACACGGGGTTCGCAGACATGTGTCTCCTTAGAGACCACACAGTATCCCCAACTGTTGTGTTGATGCTAAAGACGCATTGCAAGATTTCAAAGATGATTTGCTTTTGACCTTGGGGTTCACAGACATCTCCATATCCCCCAACTGTTGTGTTGAGGCTAAAGACGCATTGCAAGATTTTAATCAAAGATAATTTGCATCTGGACATGAGGTTTGCAGATATCTGTCTCCTTAGAGACCACACAGTATCCCCAACTGTTGTGTTGGTGCTAAAGATGCATCGCAAGACTTCAATCAAAGTGATGACAAAAGGAGCAAGGGCTTCTAATGATCAAATACGTTTTCCCATTGAATCCAATCTTGAGAATCAATTAGGAGCCTGTGAATTGAACCAGTGAGATGCGCTTCCAAGTTTACGGTTTATACTTTGGTCGAGACACTAATAAAAGGGCATGCTGAGACACTCAGGTAAGCATTTGACATCGTACGAAAACTCCATCAGTCCTTTTAAATGGATGGCCTTGGAGAATTTCTCTTTATGTAAATGCAAAAAATGCATTTGCTGCCATAATCCCAGGCACAGTTCCCAAAGCAGGGAGATACTGTCTCAGAATTGACAGGCAACGGAGGTCTCCCATCGCTGCCTTAAGGTCGCTCTTTGGAACTTGGCTCCCAGCCACGGGGGTGATGACTCTAGAGACAGACCTGATGAGACAGAGGAACCTTGCAGCAGACTCTAAAATAGCAGACGCCCATTAGAGCAAGGCTTTCCCCACAATCAACCGTAGTATGCAAAGCATACTGTGCATTGCAGCTGCACGTGGAAAATTAAATGTCAGCATGTCAGTGCAAAGGACACAGGCTCCTTGACCAAGCACGATGCAGGTCAAAAAGGAAGGAGTTGCCAGACAACCAGGGTCCCTGAACCAAACATCTCTGCCAATCAGAGTCACTCCTCATGTTGCATTTTGGGGAGGGAGCAACAGAAGAGCACACACGCAGTTGGTGATGAGCGGCGTGCCAGCCATGTGCAGCTCTTTTCTTCAAGAATGGGGAGCCCTGTGGGCTTGGGGGGCTGGGATGCTGAGCTCTGCAGGGAGGGAGCAGCTACAATAGCCAATGAGGAGCCGAGCAATGTTTCCTTCCAGCTCATTCAAGTGACAAATGCACAGGTGCCAGGTCTTGAGCATCTTCACGGAGAATCAGGAGCTTTGAGTCAGCCCTGCACACTGGCTGCCTCACAGCCCAGAACATGCAAGTGCACTCTTTTAAATTGAAGCAGAATTCATTTAAAATTAACCATTGAAAGCGTGCAACTCAGTGGCATTGAGTATGTTCACACTGGTGTGCAAGCGTCACCACTGCGTAATCCCAGAATATCTGTATCGGTCCTGAAGGCAACACCAGAGACATTAACCCCTCGCTCCGTACTTCCCCATCTTTCTCAGCTGCTGTCTTCAGATTTGCCTATTCTGGAAATTTCGTATCAATGGAATTTAGCATAATTCCATGGAGGATCAAGCCAGGGTGCCTACAACTGTATCCATCAGTATATGGACGCCTGACGGTGTTCTCAGGAATGTCCATAGAAATACAGAAATGACCTGTGGTCAGTAGAAACCTGTCTGCATGCTGACATCCATGCTCAGCAATGGACTGTATGTCACAACTTGGCTCACCAGCCTGAGAAATGCTTAATAACGTTGCCTCGCATGTTCAAAAATTAGCACATACTACTGTCTCGAGGTAGGAAAACCGACAATGTATTCTTCTTTTCACGTTTAAATTTTCGTGATGGCAGGTGCTTCGATCTTTTTTAATTTTTTTTTCCCTTGAGGTTGACATCTGCTTCCTTTAAATCATAAGGACCGGACAAAGATGTATCCCCTAAAAAAACGTGTTTTATTGGGAAGGACGTCATAGCACCAAGTGGTCACACCACGAACATCTCATTTCTCAGTGACCCCATCAAGGCAGGTGTATCCTTGGGTTCTCTTCAGACTTTTTTTGCCAGGTTTGAAAAGAGGGAGGAAACCCACACGTGGTGTTCGCTTCATGAGCACACAAAAATTGCTAAGAAGTTTCTTCCATGCGAGCCCAGGAATGATGCTTTGCTTCACAAGCGTGGCAAAAACTTTAGATTTTAGAAAAAGAAAAAAATCATCTGGAACGTGGAAGAAGAAGAATGTTGAGTGGTGAGCCTGGCTGTCCTTTGTTTTCATTTAACCAAACGCCAGGTGTTTGGAGGGACAGAAAGAAAAAGTCATCTAAACAATAAAAAATATCAAGTTGACCTTTTCCTGAGCGCTAATCTATGTGGCCCAAAGAAACAAGTTCAGTGGAGTTTATTTTCATTAAATGAAATTATTCTATCCTGTGAAACAGTCACCTTAATATTCGTTTAACCTTTTTTTATGGTTTTCTTGCCTTCTGGGCATGTAAGGAAAAAGGCCAAATGCACAGGAAAATGAAGGAGTTTTAAACGTCAACAGGAAGCAACTGTCGGAGAATATTTGACTGAGAGCCTGGTCGTGTCATGGAGAAGACGAAGACTCTGTCCACCCCGGAACTAATTATTTATTTAGCAAGTTAAAGGGTTTTGAAATAACGGTCCTCCTCTCCTTGTCACAGATTGTCTCAAAGGCTTCGCACAACAGGTGAGAGGCTAGAAGTCTCCCAGTGTCTTTAAAACAGTGGGTATGTTGAATTCCCATGTGGACACGGTTTACATCAGTGTTGAGTTATGGATGTGGGTCTGCCCATTGCGGTGTCTGCTGTGGAAACAACCTCAAGTGGCCACAACTTCACCCAACAAGAATCCTGCTGACATCATGGTCATGCTAACCTTGTGGTTTCTTGCTCACCCCACGGTCTACACCATGGGTAGTTCCCCACACTGGGTGCTGCCTTAGAGACGAAGAGGGGCTTAACTTGCCCAAGGCAGGTTGAGGGAGGTCACCCGGGGTGTTGGCATTCTGCTATTGGACAGGATGAAGGAGAGGGCAGGTCCACAGAGCACGCCAATGGCGCCCAATGGCCTTGCCCAAAGCACGCCGATGAGAACTAGCCCAGCGGCTTTGTGTAAAGGCAGAGCCAGGATGGGAATTGCAGGGGGTGATGAGGAACAGGAAACAGGGGACACCATGAAGCCAAACACCCAACCTCTGCCATGATTAATAATTGGCCCCATAGAACCAACATGTCACCATACTTTGTTTTCATGTATCACAGTGGGATGGGGAGGGAATGACTTATATCCCTTTCAACGTGCCTTGCCTTAAGGCACAGGGCTCATTGGCCATGACCCCACCCCAACACCCGCTCTCCCAATCCTGTTAAATATCTGTTGAATTTCTCTCTCCTTGTATGTAGCCCGTCCTTGTGGCCATCAAAAATTGACATTTCTTTGAGATATAAATGGGTATCAATGAAGCCCTATTTGCATTTATGATCATTGAAAGAGGAGGAAGAGGCCAAAAGAGGAAACGAGGATACATTTTGATTAAAGAAGGGTCCTCCAATTCAGCAGGAAAATAGCCTAATAGCATGTTCACTAACTGGTATCTTTATATTTTTCTTGTAAGGATGATGATGAGATCCTTGTATTATTAAATTTTACCTCATCTTCATTTATGTTTAAGACTATATAAATACAGAGATAGAATGTACTAATGCAGAATAATATATTAATTTTGCAGTTAAAAATGTCACAAATTTCTTTGCTATCACCAAAGGATAATTTCAGGTAGTTATGGAATTTTTCACTACATGAATATATATATACCTAAGTATATATTTATTTTCCTAAGTGGCAGACATCTTTCTTATATTACATTGCTTTAGTTTATGTTTCTTTTCTTTTTTAAAAATTTATGTTTCTTTCTTTTTTTTTTTAATTTTAATTTTTATTTTTAGATAGTCACAGAGAGAGAGAAAGAGGCAGAGACACAGGCAGAGGGAGAAGCAGGCTCCATGCACCGGGAGCCCAACGTGGGATTTGATCCCGGGTCTCCAGGATCGCGCCCTGGGCCAAAGGCAGGCGCCAAACAGCTGCGCCACCCAGGGATCCCAAAATTTATGTTTCTTATATTAAATTGCCTTAGTTACTGTATCCATAACTATCTTCATCGTGTGATGGGGAACGTTTTTAAATAAGTTATGTTTTATGAGAATGTCTCATATTTTATTTTTTTTATTAAAAAATAATGATGAAAAAATAAATAAATAAAATAAAAAATAATGATGAAATTCACATATATCTTTTCAGAGCCTGTGACGATACTCACAATTTTTCTCTCTGAATTATTAATTTGGAAACCCCGGGCTGAAAACAGTGCTAAACCACTGGGCCACCGGGGCTGCGCTGATTTGCTTTTTCTTGATGGCAAGTGATGTTGAGCATCTTTTCATGCATCCGTTGGGCATCTGCAGGTCTTCTTTGGAGAAATGTCTGTTCATGTCTTCTGCCCATTTCTTGGCTGAATTTTTTGTTTTATTGGGTGTCAAGTTTGGTAACTTCTTTATAGGTCTTGGACACTAGCCTTTTATGAAATAGGAGACTATTTCCTCCATTTACACTGTAGCCAAAGGCTTAGAAAGAGGGTGATTTTACTCATCCTTAAAATGAGAGGTTATTATCGTGTGAGTCACCTGTGATTCTAGACCTGAGTGATTTCTCAGGCCATGTCAAGAGGCTGCTGCTCTGCGTCATGGGTTCTCATTTGCACAGCGAGACTTATCCCCATGATGTGGCTTTTAAGAAGGAATTAAGTTTGGGGTTGTTGTATTTGATGTTCTATGAATCATAATCGATGCCCGGATTTCTGTGTGTGTGTGTGTGTGTGTGTGTGTGTGTGCGCGCGCGCGCGCCACCTATGTCAAAAGGTAAGGAGCAGGGGAGAAAGTGATCAAAATCCATTGAACCGATGACCATTAATTCTGCATTTGTATGGCGATGTTGGAAATGCTTGCCAGGGAAGGGAATGCAGGCAGTTAGCTCCGGTAGTGTGGAAGTGGCTTTCTAAATTGCCAATCTTGGGGGATGGAGAAATATGTAGGATGGAGATGGAAATGTTTCTGTATTCTCATAAAGTAATGAATGAGCTGTCATCATTAATAGCCACAGGGAAGGGTTGGCAGCTCGAGCAGAATGACTAGGAAAAAAGCATGATAGCCTGTCCCTGCCTAATGAAGCCGAGAGATTAAAGATACTCAATCATAGCATTTTACCAGTACACCTGGATTCTCTTTATTAAAAAGGCATTTATCTAATGATCCATGGCAAGCTATTACCAGAAATGGAGAATGGTGTTATTGATAGAAAGAGGATGGAAAGCCATCGAAGACGGAATATTTCCTCACCGTAATAAACCTTGATAAGGTATTGATCTTTAAAGGAAAACTGTTGGTTTTGCGTTTTGTGCTGGGCTGTCAAGCTTAGTTATAGAAAGAATTATGTAGCAGAATTCCCAGCACTTAGTGTTAATGAACTCAAGAGGGTGTTTTGTTTTGTTTTGTTTTTTAAATCAAGTATTTTTTATGCGAAATTGTAGTTTGGTGATTGGTATAATGCTGAAAGAAAATTCTATGTTATTAAAAAAGGAGACAGTATAACTCTGAGAAAATCCATTACCCAATGGATACCTTTTTTTCTAGATTTTGTCAATACGTCTGTTTAAAGTGATTGGTTGCAATTGTTAAAATTATCTTGCTCTTTGCCAGCACCGTTGGGAGGACGGGACAGAGCAATGCACACACCAAACTAATTCATAAAACTCCTAGCAGTTACTGGATTATTAAGAGATCCTGGGGGAAAATAAGCACAGAATGGCTTGGTGGTAACATTTATGCTTAACAGAAAAACAGAGAGAAGTGAGAAAATATGAGAAAAAGAGCAAAACAGACGTCTGGAATTTGCCTAGAAAATTTGAAATGTACTTTGGTGTCAGTCTCTGTTGGTTCGTTGCTGCATGGAAGTTAAAACATAATATTCTTGAAAGCTGGGTCTGAAACCACAGGAGCCTACTACGACGTACGTGAGTGTGTATTAACCCTGGGGGTCAAGGGAGCGTGATTCTAGCATCTCAGCTCAACATAAGGAATATCTACTTCCATGATGCACACATTGTCTGGAAACTACACACCTAGTGTACTGCAGCGGGGCTATGTTTGTAGCATCCCAACCGGAATTATTCATAGTAGGACACATTTGAAATCTGGTAAAGGAAACGTAAGGGAAAGAAGCCAGTTACCAAAGACACGGTGTTTGAGTCCATTTATATCAACTGCCTCGGACATGCAGATGTACTCATAGAGAAAGTAGATTAGTGGTTGCAGGGCTGGAGAGGTGGACATTAGCAGGGACTAGCTGTGGTTAAAGGTGTCCTTTGGGGTGATGATCATGATCTGGAATAGGCGGTGGTGATGGCTGAACAACTCTGAATACACTAAATATACACACGCACTGGCTTGAACACTTTCAACAGTGCTTCCTATGGTACCTGAACTACATCTCAAGAAAGCTGATAAAAAACACGATAGGATTCCTATTGAGTGCCCACCTCAGGGACGATGCCAATGTGTTCAAATGGCTCCATGTCAACAGATGGAAACCAACAGCCATGCCGAGCTGGGACCTTAAACCCTTAAAAAAATCAAGAACCTGCGGTTTTGTGCCTCAGAGGGTGGTTGTTGAATCGGTCACCTTACAACTTCGTGGGGGGGGGGGGGAATCCCACTGCAGAGTCTCAGGGACTGAATCAGAATCTGCATTTTAGGAAAATCCCAAGGGGTTGGAGTGCATGCTCACATTTATGCAAGACCTCAGGAGGGTGCCCAAATTTACACGGAGCCCAGGGTAGTGTTGTGCACACCCACACTTACATAGATCTCAGAGGAGTGGTGTGCACATTCACATTTACACCAGATCCCAGAGGATGGGGTGCAAACCCACTTTTACATTTATAAAGTCCTGAGAGATACCCTGTGCATGCAGGGATCATTCTATTGAATTATTTTCTTGAAGTCGGAACCCATCATGTGTTTTGGGTTAATGTTTGAACAAGAGGGCTTGCCTTTATAGAAGCAGAGCTGGGTTCAGACCCCAGGCCACCCCGCAGCATGAGTCCTATGTCTTAGCTCAACTCACTTTGGAGGTGAGTAGGTGGGTAATTACCCTGATGATAATACAGTCTTAACAAGACGTCACTGCCACTTTGCTATAAAAATGTCATGTCATCCTTAAAGCCACGTATGTTTGCTCTTAGAAATATGCACTTTACGTGTAAATTGGTGCAGCTACTGTGGAAAGTGGTAGAAATAGAGTGCACGTGCCCCTTCGAATCACTATGTTTGTATCCTTTGGATAAATATCCAATGTTTAAAGCAGCCATGTCCACAATAGCCAAACTATGGAAAGAGCCCAGATGTCCATTGACAGATGAATAGATAAAGAAGATGTCGTCTATATATACAATGGAATATTACTCAGCCGTCAGGAAGGATGAAATCTTGCCATTTGCAATGACGTACATGGAACTAGAGGCTATGATGCCAAGAGAAATAAGTCAATCAGAGAAAGACAATTATCATATGATCTCACTCATACGTGGAATTTAAGAAACAAAACAGATGAACACCAGGGAAAGAAGGGAAAAATAAAATAAAATAAAATAAAATAAAATAAAATAAAATAAAATGAAATCAGAGAAGGAGATAAACCATAAGAGACTCTTAAGTCTAGGAAACAAATAGGGTTCCTGGAGGAGAGGGGGGTTAGGGGATGGGGTCACTGGAAGATGGGCATGAAGGAGGGCACGTGATGCGATGAGCCCTGGGTGTTCTATGCAACTGATGAATCACTAAATTCTACCCCTGGAACTACCAATACAGTATATTTAAATTAAATTGAACTTAAAAACAAAATTTTAAAAAACAGTAATACTGCGACACATTATTTGCTGACCGAAAAGGAGCACAGCTTGGCGTACAACATAGAGAATTGCGCAATCAGTATGTTCTACACCTGAAACTAACGTAAAATTGCATGTTGGTTATACCTCAGTGAAACGAAGAAGTAGCGTCTTTAAAAGCACAATTATAGGAAAACTATGATGAGAAAGACTACTCCCCCCACCCCCAATCCCAAGAACTCAAACACATGCCAAGATACCCAGTATCCAATGGAAAGGTTGCAAAAGTACAACTGGGTACGGAGATGGGATAAAATGATTCTAGGGCATGTCTGTGGTTTCCATCTCTGTTTATGTGTGAATTCGACGAGCTTCAATATTTATAAATACTGTGTGTGTGTGTGTGTGTGTGTGTGTGTGTGGAACAGAGATAATGCCGCGGCCTCCTTCCTTCAGAAAGACTTTTTTTTTCAGAAAGACTTTTGATCAGAGAAACTAGGGTGCATAAAAATGTCCCATAAATTATATGAATTGCCAAATTTATATAAAATTTCTTTAAATTTATATAAATTTTATCAACAAAGATGTTTCGTTCCAAATTTATAGTTTCTCTGGGTTGCGAACGCCTCGGACAACGATCTTGTTCCAATTTTGAGAATTTTGAGAATTCTCCTTCCTCACCTGCTTCAACTGGCCTCGGACACAGAGTCCCGTTTCCGTATGTTGGTTAATTAGGATTATGAATTACCGGCTTGAAGTTTATTTTCTATAAGGTTTATTGCCTCATTTTTCATTGTGTTTACAAGCTCCTTGGCGTTTAGCTTTTCTTAGCTATCCCATGGGCTGGCGTTGGCAAAAGGGAAAAAAATCATTTAAGCGAAGTGAAAAAAAAAATCTTTGTGTTGAATATGAAATCATTATCCCATAACCTCCTTTTCCTTAAAGCTGAAACAACTCACTGAGTTCGCTTTGCCGCCTTGTACCAAAGTCTTCATCCTAATCTTTTCCTGTGCCAGGATTTAATCCACTTTATTTTTTATTCTTATGATGGATTTCCAGTTGCCCAAATGGCTTTCCTAAAGACATCTTGGATAGATTGTCTTCATAAATTCTGTAAACGTTATCGGCAAATGCTAGCTTGCTTACTTTTGAATGTAATCAGCCTACATTCATGGTGCATCCAAATATTCGGAGCAGAAATTCTCAGAGGGGTCTATATGGTTTTATGGAATAGGAAGCAGTACGTATAATGTTGACATTTCTTTCATTTATGCGACCAGAAATACTGTTTGAGACCATAGTGTGAGCTATAGTCTCTGCCCTGAGAATAAAAGGGCAAATAGGAACGATGTGACTTCTTCCAATTTAAATATGAATACAGATAAAAACAAAACATCCAGGGGTCCTTGTGGAAAAATATATCCAAGCACAACATATTTGTGGAAAAATCCAAATACACTGAAGGCAAAGTGGAAAACCTGAAAGTCCACACACCCATTTCAGTTTCAATGGATAAAGAATGCGCATCCCTCTGTGTCAGCACACACAGAAAGTCCTCCCTGTCTTTCATGGGATCAGGCTCTTTCAGGTTTTTTTATATGGTAATTTGACTTATTATTTAAGATTTGGTGCAGTTATTGCAATTCCTGGCTTCATGGACGTTCACGCATTTCTGCTTTAGCTTCTGAGAAGTGAGTACAAGTGAGGTAGATGAGTTCACGATAGGAGAGCTTATGGAGGCTGAGACAGATGCACGGGCCCAGAAGGTTCTCAGGACCTGGGGACGAGGGCAAAGGGATGTGCTGCTAAATGCTTTGTTTCTGGCATGACTTTGCTGTCATTTCCCCCAAAAGCATAGTATACAAGTGAGGATCTGGATCCGTAGGCTAATTTTGCACACGCTCTCCAAGACAAGTCACAATTTCATGTTCTCGGAAATGAAGGAGATATCATCCTGGGTTCCTCCATGCAAAGAGGCCATAACATTTCATTGGTTGTTGAAGGTGGTGGAGTAGAAAAGGAAGACCTCAGGGAGCGTGGGCATCTCTGAGAAGCCAGGAGGCTACGTGCGGTCCTGACCTGGCGGATGAGTTCCCCTCTTATCACTCTGTCTCTTTGCAAACTTCTTGTGATTGATGCGGGAACCCTGGCTGCTTCCCAAATCTGCACCGATGCTTCATGCTAAAGGTGGGGATGGCGGTCCAATTGCATCAGCATTCAGCACGCTTGCGCAAGGTGCTGAGCCACCTGTATCCGAGGACTCGCTATTTCTGCAGGGACCCTGGCACCGGGAATCCCTGGGTTCTAGGAACACAGCACCTTCTCCTGCATCTCCATTCTAAGGACACTCTCCCTTCGATCCAGCTGTTCCTTGTACTCTCTCTCCCATGGCCTCTAGACACGCGTAGGAGTTTTGGGGGGTATGTATATAAAACTTACCTTTTTTAACTAGTTTCAAGCATACAGTTTGCTGGCGTGAAGTATATTTTCCCATTGTTGTGCAACCAGACCCGTCCTCTGTCTCCTGAACTTTTCCATCTTCCCAAACCGAATTCTGACCCAGGGCATGCTAACTCCCCGTCCCTGTCTACAGCTCTTGAGAACTACCGTGTCTGTGACTACGACTTTTGTAGGTTCCATATAACTGGAATCATACAGAACTTGGTCATGAGTAAGGAGCCTATTTCACGGACCTCAAGGTGCATCCGTGCTATAGCATGGCAGGACTTTCTGCCTTTTGAAGGCCGAATTGTATGTATGCACCACATTCTACTATGTGGATGAACCCCATTGTGCTTATCCATTCCTCTGTTGGACTTCAGGGTTGTGTCCACCTTTTGGGCATTATGAATAATGCTACAGTGAACGCCGGCGTACACACATGTCTTGAGTCCTCGCATTCAATATTTTGGGGTAGGTATCAAGGGATGGAAATGCTAAGTCACATGGAAGGTCTATGTTTAACTTTTTGGGAAACTTCAATAACTGTCTGAAATCTATGGCTTTAAGAAGGTTTCGGGTAAGAAAGGCAGATGTCTCCTTAAAACGTCTGAGGGAGCTGGGACGCCTGGGTGGTTTAGTTGGTTAAGCGTGTGACTCTTGGTTTTGGTGCAGGCCATGATGTCAGGGTTGTGGGTTCAAGCCCTGCCTGGGGCTCCATGCTCAAGGGAGAGTCTCCTTGTGGATTCTCTTTCTCCCTCTCCCTCTGCTCCTCCCCTGAGGGAGCTTTGCTGCCAAAAAAACCAAAACAGAAACAACAACAACAAAAATCCCCTAAATCAGCCTCAGGAGAACCAAGGTCTGGTTCCTGGAAGGCACCACCATACAAAACGTGGGTAGAAGGATGGTATGATTGGGAAAACCAGAAAGATAAGGACAGCAGTAATGTATCTTGCCATTTAAACCACTCATGAATGCATCACCTGACTTCTTTCCATGCATTGGGAGCGCTCCTCTATGTTAGGGATGTATGCCCACTGAAATAATGTTCATTCCACTCTTGGAAAAAAAGTCTGGCCTTTTTCATCCAATTTTCTAAATTTTGCCCTGGAATCCACAAAGGCGTTCGTAACCCACATCAGCTCTTTTGCACATGGCTACCCGCTGGACAGTCATAATTGGGCATTTATCTGGGCTTCATTACAAAAGCATCGGGGTGGCGCCCATGACTGCGTGCGCGCTATGTGGTCTTGCGAGTTGAGATGAGAAGAAGGAGTAGAAGGAGTAATGGGCTCTCTATGGCTTGCTGCCTCCCGCGATATGCTGTGTATGCTGCTGTGGATACTCTGCGTGCATAGGACCCATGGGACTGTGGAGAGATTGAGGTGTTGAGTGTCTCCTGGAAGCAGGCTCCCCTCGATTTCACATCTCATTCTTGGTACACAGCCACATGCAGCCAGACTTGAGCCTGCCGACATGCAGCAGATGTCTTACAAATCAAGTTGCTGGATCCTTTTTTGTTTCTTAATTCACTCTCCTTTGATCTAACATTTAGAAATTCTATTTGAGAGCTTGCTCTTGCTGGTTGCCATATGCTGCCAACATTTCAAATGAGCTGAGCAAATCCAACTGGGCCATGGAAGGAATATTTTTCCTTGCCAGCTCTAATTTTGAATTAGTATTTTAATATTCATATTCTGATTTGGGCCGCTTCATGTTACACATTACCGGCTGCACCGTGGTAGTAGCTTTTCCGTAAGAACATGCGTATGTTGTTCAAGGGATTTTTCCTTTCTTGCGTCCACTGCTGCCCCGAAGAGCAGTGATCATGGAGTCCCATCGTGCTTCTGCTTTCCTATCAGGGTTTTGCAATAGATGGGGACGTCTTCAAGGACAGAGATCGTTTACTGTTCGTCTGTTGAGTTCCCTGTTCAACAGAAAGCTGTATAGGAAGAAGGCTTCTAGTGCAATTGCATATATGTAGGGATGAAGAGGGGAAGAAGGAGAAGGGAGATGGGAGGGAGGGACACAGATGGGGTTTATGCAGCAGCATCAAACATCTTACAGCACAATAGTATTTTAGGCTTTCACTCATCCAGAACCATATAATTGAGCTTGTGGAAGCCAGTATGACGTTATTCTGAGTTTATCCCCTGAAAACAGGGGCCAGAGCTCATCTGATTGATCTCTTCTACCCAAGTAGGGGTCACTGATTTTGACAAAAGAGTGGATTTGGCTCGCCTAGCTGCAGGGGGATTTCTGATCAGCAGTGGCTCTAGCTTCCTAGGCTATCGAGTCCACAATGCATCTCGAGGCTATGGGCTCGGTGACCCAAATGCGTGGTGTGAGCTCAAGCTAAGCCCTGAGCCAGTGAGACACAGAGTATCAACCCCATCACCCTATGGCTGGCCTCTTCTTGGCCTTTTGTGCTTCCAGTTCATTGGGAGACTGAGGCACTCCATGAAACTCTTGTTATACGACTGGTCAACCCAGAAGTAGATGATGTCATGCAGTGCCATACACCCCACTTCTCAGCAAGAATATCACCAGCTGTCAGCTCCTGCCGGGTCCACCATGCCAATGAGACCCTTTTATCTATGGGGTGATGGGTGCTGCTTCCGCATGGCTGATTAGCCAGCATTGTTCCTCTTCATGATCCCAGGCAGGCAAAAGCCTTCTTCTTCCTTTTTTCCTTTCTTCTCATACCCTTATACCTGAAATCTGTGATTGTGGTCAAACTGAATTTGCAGATGTATCTAATACTGGGGTCTCCATGATTAGGAGAAAGGAACACACTGTTGTGTTAGGGTTCCCTAGAGAAACAGAAGCAGTATATATACTATGGGATCGGGGCTGAGGGGGGCATGAATAAGCACAGTACAAGGGGGATTTAGGGCAGTGAAATTATTCTCTGCGATAAGACTTGGGGCATATATGTTCAAAGTCAGACGGTCCAATGCCAAGAATGAATTCCAATGTATATTACGGACTTTACGTGATGACATGTCCCTGTGAGTTCATCGGTCATAATAAATGTGGGGGACATGGATCAATGGGGGAGGTGATGCACATGTGTAAGTATGGTTATCGTGTTAATGGCTGCATTAAACTTTACAATTGAATACGTGTTATTTTGTAGTTCAGTGTCAACAAAATCAAAACCAAATCCTCTGTTTCATATCACATGCTCGTGTTCATGATTGAGGCCTGAGGCACCAAATGAAATGGCTTTCCGGAATATTTGTCATAGCATCTGAAGCCCCAAGGGTATATTAAAGTCTTCTGAAGAAGGAACATCTGACTAAAACTAAAATAAAATAAAAAAAAAAAAGAAAGACAAAAAGAAAAAAGCCTTTAAAAAGTTCAAGACAATTTCAAATGAAATTCCTTATAGTAGATTTTCTAGAAGTCAGTTAAATTTTATTGTGCACATTATCATCTTTATAGAAGTTGGAAAATCTCTAGAGAAGTGAATTAAAGTTCGTTCTTTTGCTTGTAATAAAATAAAGAATATCCTATTTTACCTAAGGGGATGTCTTCGAAATGACTTTTAAAGTAAAAATCATAAAAGTTAAAAAAAAAAAAAAAGAAAAGAAATCCAGGGAGACTGTGTACATCATTCTTCCTTTTTCTTCCTATCTTCCCCCAAGAAATTACATAACTCATGCTGTATAATCACTCTTGTGTGCATCATTTCTTCACCTTTCGTGGAGAGGATGCTGCATCCACTCTAGAATGAGAACAACTGTCTGGTCGGAAATCCACGGTGGACAGCTCGTAGGTGTGTGAGAAGTAGCATTTTTTAAAAGATTTTTTAAATTTAATCATGAGAGACACAGAGAGAAAGGCAGAGACATAGGCAGAGGGAGAAGCAGGCTCCACGTGGGAAGCAAAATGTGGGACTCGATCCCAGGACCCTGGCATTACGACCTGAGCTGAAGGTAGATGCTCAACCACTATCCACCCAGGTGCCCCAATGGTGTTTCTTTTTCAGTGCTTACTGGGATTTGCACAGTTGGCTCAAATGCCGCCGGTAGGAGAGGTGCAAATTAGCTTTGAACCTGCCTAATATCTACACCTGCATCTATGGCTAGTGAGGTGAGGCTGGGTTCACATGTTGGACACCTCGCATCACCAGAACACCTTCTCCTCCCAGTTACTGATCACTCATCCTGCTTATTAACTTCATGCTGTTTATGGTGATCTCCGGTGGTCTCACTTGTGTGTTTTCCTTCTTGTTTCCTGCCAGTCTATGGCCTTGAATATAAGCTCAATGAGCAGAGACACTGTGTGTGTCTGCTTGTTTGTCTGTGTCACCCTGGTAAGTAGTCAGTACAGAGAGCAATAAAAGAAAAAATGTATACATATAGGTATACATATTGGATACATGGTTGCCTGTGTATCTGTGTAACCCTTGGTATGTAGTTGATACACAGGGAGTAAGAAAAAAAATATATATATATACATACTGGATACATGGTTGTCTGTATATCTGTGTAACCCCTGGTGTGTAGTTGATACACAGGGAGTAAGAAAAAATGCATATATATACATATTGGATACATGGTTGTCTGTTTGCCTGTGTAACTACTGGGAAATAGTTGGTACACGATTGGATAAAAGAAAAAATATATATGCATATTGCTGTAGTTTGAATGCTTGTGTCCCCACCCTCCATGCCAAATTCCTATGTTGAAATCCTGACTCTTTAGGCGATGGCTTTAGGAGGTTGGGCCCTGTGGGGGGGATTGAATTGTAGGGTGGAGTGCCTTCTGGTGGGGTTAGTGTCCTTATAGAGAACCCCACTAACCCAGGCCTCTTCCACTGTGTGAGTGCACAGTGAGAAGTTGCCGTCTATGAATCAGGAAGCAGGTCCTCACTAGACACCAGATCTGCAGGTGCCTTGATGGTAGACCTCCAGGTCTCCAAAGTGTGAGAAATAGTTGTCTATTATTTATAAGCCCCCCAGTCCACAGTATTCTCGTACAGCAGCCCAAACGGACGAAGACGCATATGAAGTGGGTGGTGCTTGCAGATCATATATTGATGCCGTTTCTGATTTCACAAAGTACCCCAAGGGAATAAAGTAGAATTATCTCCAAAGATGAGCTGTGGTCGTATCTGCAGAGATTATAAGGGAATATTAACAATGTCAAATGGTGACGTATAGAAAATGAAAATATTAGGGAGCCTTGTTTCCTGTTCTGAGGCTTGTATTCAAGAGAGAACATTTTATAGAGCGTGACCCAAAGGCATCGTTATGTTTCCCTACAAGGTAATTCAGCAAACTTTCCACTCACATTTTTATTTGCCTTACTCTTTTTCTTAAAAACAGATTTTATTTATTTATTAATGAGAAACACACACAGAGAGAGGCAGAGACACAGGCAGAGGGAGCAGCAGGCTTTACACAGGGAGCCCGATGTGGGACTCGATCCTGGGACTCCAGGACCATGCCGTGTGCCTAAGGCAGGCACTAAACCGCTGGGCCATCCAGGGATTCCCTGCCTTACTCTTTGAATGGTCTCAGGGGCAGACTTTATCTCAGCCAGTTCCTAGCATGAGAAACAACACTGAAATGCCTGCCCCTCATAATCCTATCTACTTTTGCTGCAAGAACTCGGGAATGAAACAAAAGGAAAATTGATTCCAGTTCCCAAAATGTCTAATCCCGTGTCCTCACCTATATGCTCACACTCAAGCAATTCTAGGACGTCCAGGTGCTCTGTAGAGTGTCATGCTGGGAACAGGAATGTTGTTGCACCTCCTACAGAACGTAACGGGGTGGTGGAGCGCTTCACAGAAGACGCTTCTCATCGTATAGGTACGAGTTTTAGCTTATGCAATGGAGATGGAAATCATGGACGCAGCTTGTAAGTCACTGCATTTTCAAAAGGCCACTTTTCCCAGCTAATTTTTCCACTCCTGTGAGCTATCATGCCTATGTAATGGTGGAAACCATCTCCACACATGTGGGCAAGACATCTTTCATGGTCACAAAGACCAAGACGAGCAGGCTATCATGGGAAATTTTGGATGAATCAGAGCACAGGGCTTCCATTCTCCCCAAATACCCAGCAGTTCAAACATGGAAGAGCTAGAAACAAAAGATTCATCTTGGTCAATCCGCTGTGGTCTGGTCTGTGCAGAAACATAAACCCCACTACCATTTTGTGATGAGTAATAAGGAGAAGTCGGACAACATGTTCAAAGGACACGGGGACTCAAGCATCAAAACATACAAAAGGGTGGTTTCAGAGTGGATTTGGTCAAGAACCAAGATCAGGGAGGACCTGGGAACTAGCTGAGCCCTAACGGTTAACCCAAACTACGTATGTATTCATCTAGGCAACACGGATGTCATGAAATCAGAAGTAGGAACTGATTCCAGAAGATACTGTGCCCTGTCTACTTCTGGGCTCTACGTGTGTGTGATACGCCCTTATGACACAGCTTCCCTGACTCTGCACACATCGGTTGCACCACCCTGTTGAGACAACCCTCCCAGTGATTCTGACAACCGAGGAAAACTTTGCACCTGGCCAGGGAGCACATGCCCAGGGATGTGGGCACGAGATACAGCATTCTTATCTATGGAAGTTTTTAGGCAAAGCAAAAATGAATAATATATTTTTTCTAACATGAGATTTCCCTCATAAATTGAAGTGATCATTTTGATGTAAGGATTTTCCTTATGGATACTTACTTAGGGATTTTCTAAGGAAGTCAGAGCAGAAACAAGAGCATCGTGTTTCAGCCAACAGACTCGGCACTTAGGTGCACTTGCTGTTTCGTGGCTGACTCTGTCTGAAGCCGCGGTAGCACTGCTTAGGACATTCTTCATGAGCACAAGAAGTTCTGTTTTAGTTATTGCATCATTGAGCTGACACTGTTTGACCCCTTGGGGGTGTTTCTCCAAAGAGGCTGGGTCACTCTGTGAAAATGTTTGCCATGCACTCAACACGAGGGTGCTGGTTAACTGTGAGAGTCCCAGGGAAAAGGAGACTCACACATTCTGAGATGTGAGGGGGTTCTAGAAAGGTACGAGCCAACCCCCTAAATGCCGAAGGGGAAAAATGCATGTCCTTTTAAGAGCTCTTGATTCCCCATGAAGCTGATGGAACCGTGGGACGCGTGTCTCAGCGAGCCCTCATGATGCACGGGGAGATGCGTCTGCCTGGTGGACGACATGGGTGCGTCTGCTAACAAAACGTTTTTAGGTAAATACTCTCCACGCTATTTTGTTTGAGGTCATCAAATGTAAATAACAACGACAACAACAAAGACTGAGGAAATGCAGTCTGAAACGCCATGCCTTAATTTGTCAGTGTCCATGAAGCTAGTGGATGCATTTCCTTATGTCAGAGTGCCTCCCGTTCGAAAATGGGCATTAAGATATAGCCACTGTGTTTAAGATATGGAAAAAGGGTGAGCCTCTTTAGCTTCAGCTTTACAAAAAACAAACAAAAACAAACCCTGTAGTTACCTAATTCATGCAAAAGATCAGAACATTTATCACTGTTGTGTGTTAATCGCGCTCCATGACCTCTGGAACAGTTCTTTATGGGTGTTCTGACAAATCGAAGGCTTCAGGACATAGCATTTAAAGGGTTTCTTTCTTTAAAAAAAAAAAAAAGATTTTATTTATTTCTTCATGAGTGACACAGAGAGAGGCAGAGACACAGGCAGAGGGAGAAGCAGGCTCCATGCAGGAAACCCAATGTGGGACTCGATCCCAGGACGCCGGGATCATGCCCTGAGCCAAAGGCAGATGCTCAACCACTGAGCCACCCAGGCGCCCATTTAGAGGGTTTCTTAAATGCGTACCCTACACCGAACCTTTATTTGCATGTAGTTGCAAATCAGTCTGTGAATATTCTAAATCTCCACTGCACTCAAAATAAAACTAAAAAAAAAAAAGTAATAGTTCATTAATTTGCTTATGGTTTCACGTGTTTGGTTTGGAGCCAAGAGAATCTGATGTTATTAAAAAATAAAAGACAGAGCTTCAGTTCATATAAAAAGAATAAGATAGATCTCAAATTGCACATGCATTAGAATATAATGTTTGAGCTGAATTCAGTAAATCAATCCAATGGTTTCATCTAAACCACAGAGAAGCTGCTTATGCGTTGCTCAGCCCAGGAGAATTGAATAAAAAATATTCATGGTTTAGTTTTTTTTTTAATGCCCAGGAGCCAATGGGTTTGATGGTATATCAATTTTTGGCACCATTTATGACTATCCTTTCTATTTTAGAATACATTTTAGAATGCACGGTGAGTCTGTTAATCAAGATGGAACCTACATTGAAATGTGTTACATTTTAGAATGAAAGTATAATTTGCAACAAAATGGGCCATTGGCCTATGAGTTTTCTTTTTGAATTCTCTCTGAGAATGAGAATGAGTGTGATTGGCAGGCGCCTCCTTCTGCTTGGATCAGGGTTCTCAAACAGTGTTGTCCCACCTTCTAAAGTCTGAAAGTTTTAAAAGAGACGCAAGAACAGCCACTGATCAGGAAAATCCAGTGTTCCATGTTGTGAATGATTAGTGTAGACTTCGATAGAAAAGGGAAAAAAAAATGATCCCAGAGTAGCCTAAAAGAAAATATGAAAGAGCATTCTCCAAATAAGAAAGCCAGAAGGGAGAGAGTTTGCAGCCACTGTGAAGGAACTCAGGTGGGAGAAGTCTCCTGACAGGCCAATGATGTCATTAGTAAAAAATGGATTGTGATCCTTGTAGATCAATGACCTTGAAATGCTTCCCTGGAAAAATTCTGGAATGTGTTTTCAAATGCATGGATTATGAGCATGTAGACAGACAGGATGATCTCCTTCAGAAAAGTCAAGGTATGCAGATGAGCCAGACTGACCTACTATTCCTTTTCTAAACTAAATTTGAGAAATGATCCCTTAAAAAAAAAAAAAAAGAAGATAGGAGGGCATTCAGATCCACCTGACGTGGATGGAGGCAGGAGTCCTTATCAGGATGATCATCTTCAATATGATCAACTTAGGCTCATGAGACAAGGTATGCAGTTTTATTTCTCATCAGAGGAAGGACTTGTCTACCATATAATTTTTTTTTAAGATCTATGTATTTATTTGAGAGAGAGAGCAAGAGAGCACGAGCAGAGGAGGAAGGGACAGAATGACCAGGACAGAGAATCTCAGGCCGACTCTCCATTGAGCATGGAGCCCTAGGCAGAATTCCTTCTCATGCACCTAAGATCACGACCTGAGCCAAAATCAAGACTCGGCTGCTCAACCCACTGAGCCACCAGGCATCCCAAATATATAAATTTTATTTAAGGACTGTCTTTATTGAAAAATTACCAACAATGTTATTTATAATCCATATATAATGAAAGTAAGTGAGCGATGAGTTGGACTTTACCACCCAAGAGTTTCTACTATCAAGATGTACAACCATTAAAAAAAAATTAAATAGGTAAGGGAAGCAGTACAGAGAGCTTGATAAACAAGAGGCTGTATGATATGTGGAATATGCCCATGAAGATGGCACAGATGAGCACCTGGGAAAACAGAAGTGAAAACCACACCGAGATAGGGTTTCTCCCACACTAGGGTGGCTGCAAGGAGAGAGAGGGATCCTAAGGAGCCTTGGGGAGGATGTGGGGTGAAAGGAATGCTTGCACGTGGCTGGGGGTCATGTAAAGCCTTTGAACCACACAGCAGCTCCTCCAATAGTTAAGCATACAGTTGACCACGGGTTGCACAGTTTCCCCCCTGGGAGCCCGCTCAGGAAAATATTTGCCCACATGAAACATTGTCTGCAAACAGCCATTGTTTGCAGCATTGTTCATGGAACCGTCACTTTGTGATCCCGAAAAAGTGGAAACAACCCCAACTATCCATCGGCGGATAGATGCATAAATAAGACGTGGTTTGTCCATACAATGGAATAGTATCCAACAATTTAAAGAAATGCTAACGCGTAGAAAAATCGGATGGACAGCAAACTAAGTCAGAAACGAGACATCCCAGAAAATGGGATTCCATGTGCGAGGAATGGGCAGAACCTACAAAGACAGAAAGTAGAGTAGAGGTTGCCTAGAGCTGGGAGGGGACTGTTGAGGGGTGCAGGGCTTCTTTGTGGGAGGTAATGAAAATATTGTGGAATGAATTATGGTGTTAGGTGTACACACGGGAATATACTAAAAAGCATTAGGTTGCACCTTTCAATGCATAAATTCAACAGAATGTGGGTTATGTCTCTACAAAGGTCTTGAAACACATCAATTTATCAAGTCACTGTCGATGCATATGGCAGGGGGTTGCGGGGAGGTGAGGAGAGGTGAGCTACAGGGACAAGCTGTGCCCCGAGGCCCTTAACAGAGGTCCTTCACCAGCTACGAATCTGTCGTCCCAGGAGGCAACGTACACGTCCCAGTGTTGGGGACTGATCCTGCCATCTTCGAGGTTGGTGGCTTTCAAATGGAACCACCTCACCCATCGTGAATTCATTAGTCATATATAGTGTTGCCCATCCATGAGATGGAGAAGAAGCATTCAGTCACCATTTCCCCAGGGAGCAGCAGGACCCAAGGCAAATGTCAGCAGCCACAGGTCAGAAAACACCCCCCATCATACTTTCTTCATGAATGAGAGATGCATAGGGTGGCTCCATGCAACACACGGAAGGATGGCAATTGTGCATGGGATTGAAACGCGACACCAAGAATGTTTATAGAAACCCTCAAGGTCAACACACAGTGGGGACGTTTTTAGAGAAACAAATAAGCCTCAGGAGTATTTCTCAGAGATCAGAAATGAAGACTGACGTTGAGGGAAGAAATCTGAGTTTTCTCTGCATGCACCTGCTGACCATGGTGATAAAAACCCCAAGTTTGTATACAATCTCATAGGTGGGGAGAAGGACATGGAAATATCCTACAGTCCAGAAAGGTTGGGGATTCAGAGATGAGTTCCCCGAAGAGCAGGACCCCAGAGAGTGGAATTTGGGGGGGAAACAAACTGTATAAAAGAGAAATCAGTTCATAAAGGAGGATCTAGAGAATATCAGGTAATCTGAGCAAGGGCTGTGGATGAAGTTGAATGAATACGTCGAGGAATGAATGAATGACCACGTGCCTGGCCTATTTGCAACATGATCCTTTGCCCATCTGTCTTTGCTAGTGGAATGGATTGCATTTCCTTTCCTGAAAACCCTAAGTTGAAACCACAGCTAAAAGAGTTCTAAGTTGTGGACGCCTGGCTGGCTCCATCAGTGGAGCATTACATTCTTTTTTATTTTTTTTTAAGTTTTGGGGTGAGTTTTGAATTTTAAAATTGTATTTAAATTATTTAATTTGCCAGGGCACCTGGGTGGCTCAGAGCTTGAGTGACTGCCTTTGGCTCAGGGCATGACCCCGGGGTCCTGAGATCAAGTCCCACATCAGGTCCCTGCATGGAGCCTGCTTCTCCCTTTGCCTGTGTCTCTGCCCCTCTCTCTTTGTGTCTGTCATGAACAAATAAAATATTTTTTTAAAATAAGCTGTATATATATGGTCATATAGATTTATAATTTATATATATGTATAATTCATCTTGAATAATATAATCAAAGTCTCTACAACTTGTGACTGTGACATGGTTATAAAAACATGATATTTTTTTTAATTTAAAGATTTATTTATTTTAGAGAGAGAGTCGGGGGGAGGAGCAGAGAGAGAAAGAAAATCTCAGACTGCCTGTTGAGTGCAGGGCCGACGTGGGGTTTGATCTCAGGACCCTGAAATCATGAGCTGAGCTGAAACCAAGAGTCAGACACTTAACTGACGGAGCCATCCAGGTGCCCCAAAACTGTGATATTTAAATATATGCAGATAGATACAATGCATCCATTCAGAAATACATTTGTTATTGTTACATGCAAAGGTCTAACTGTGTATGGATATTGTAGACTATAACTGTACCCTTATATGTAGCAATAAACGTACTTAAATAAACAGACTTAAGTTATGACACAGTGTAATTGTGGTGTACCTAAAGCTACACAATAAACAGTGTGTATAACAGTAACAAATGCATTTCCGTTCCCTTTCCTTCATGTCCCAGGCACCGAATGAGGCTCCTGAGGTACAACCTTAACAAGCATATGTCCTTCTTTCATACTGGTCTGAATGGCGGTAATGCAGCTTCGTTTCGTTTTTACGATAAAGGATATTTTGAAGGACATTTTTTAAATGGAAAAAAAAAGAGCCTACTTTATGGAAATGTTTGATTTCTACTGTTGTGTAAATGTAGTATTTTCATTTCACCATCACAACTATTTAAATGACATAATACCCTCCCTTCCTGTCAGGTGCATTCGTTGCAAGCACACCCGTATTAAATCTTGGTTTTATTCCTAAATGGCTGTGAACTTTCTGGAGAGCCACTTGGTGCTCTGATTCACTTCCAATTGTTCATCTGAGAAATTAAAAAAAAAATGGAAACAGATATCGTGGAGTCCTAGAGAAATTAAAAATATAATGCACTAAAAAAAATGCCCCTGAGATCGAAGGCTCTAGAAAAGACAAGTGTTAACGCGACATCCTTGTATTTGTGAAGCCCCACCAGAAAACCAGTGTGAGGACATCTCACTGCTGTTGGCGGCAAAATATTATGTAGGAATAATGGGCAGATGGAGCCCTGGCTCAGCATGTCACATTTTTTTTTTAACCATAAATACAGCTGTCCAGTGGGATCAAGGATGAAGAATTTTTTTTTTTTTAAGGATGAAGACTTTAAAAGGCAAAGGCACTGAGTCTTAATGAGATTAAAACAAAATTACAAATAATTAGTTGAGGCACTCAAGCCCAAACAAAATCGCCCATGCCCTTCTCTACATGAACGTTGCCTAGTGTAAAAATTACTAATAATTAGATGAGGTGCTCAAATCAAAACAAAATCGTCCAGACCTTTTTATGCAGAAACAGCACATAGTGTGGAAACAGCTACTATTTTGCAGGCCGTGGGCATGGTATCCTCAGACGTGAACAAGTGGCAGTCAATGAGAGATCGTGAGTGATTTCGGTGGGAACGATACTTTCCCAGAAAGAGTGAGTCATTGAGTTGGATTTCAGGATATGGATATGACGGGGCCATTCCTCATAAATAAAAGCCATAAACACAGTTCCTCCAAACTCTATGTTTTTGAATCAGTGATGCACAGGTGGAAATTACAGAATCAGGAAGGAGAATTTGAGTCCAAGTGTGAATTGTGTTCAGGCTCAGCGACAAATGACTGAAATGAGATATTCCCCAGACACACATGGTCTCAATATCCTCCCAAGACTAAGGGCCTCCAGGAGCAAATTAAAATATTTTGAGTCAAGGAGCAAAGGTTTCTGGACAGGGAACAAAGGTTTCGCCACACATCTCCCTTGGGGAGGCTGAGCTCTCGATGCAGAGAGGGGGAAGCATAAAACCAATGTGCTCACTCTGTGCATCACAATATCAAAACAAAACAAAACAAAACAAAACAAAACAAAACAAAAAACCCCTGCATGTATAGAGAGTAAACTAGGGACATCTGTTGAGATACTCCAAATCAAAAAGCAATGATTAAATTTTTCATTTGCAACCTGAAATGGAATTTTCAAACTCATTAGAGAAACTTAAATAACACAAGAAATGATAAAAAGGAAAAAAAAAAAGTTGGCTGTTCAGCAGAATTGGAATTATGTAGCTACTGTTATTATCTTGAAGATAAAAACTAACGGTGAAAGTGACAACCCGTTCTATTGTGAATTTTATGAAGCTAAGTAGAGATGTTGGGCTTACAGAGTAAAAAATGATAAAATTCATTCTCTCTTTTATTATCCATTTAACAAATATTTAGTAAGAGTCTTCCATATGCTACAGACTGTGAGAAAGAGCAAAATTTATCAGCTTTGGGCCCCAAGAGAATAAAAATTCAGCAGAAAAGACAAAGCATCCAATAAGCTAAGTAAGCCAAATGTCAAGCATTCCATCTCATACACGTGTCTGTATGTTCATTGGAAGAAGAAAGGGGAAAAAAAAAAAAGGAAGAAGAAAGGGCATTTGTGGAAGTGGTGCAAAGAAAGGGGAATTTTTTTCTTTTTAATAAAGTTTGTCTTTATTAAATAAATCCATAAAAATCAAGCAAATGAGGTGAGCAAGGGGCTGCCAGCAGGAGTGGCAGAGAAATGGGGTAAACTGGTGCTGATGTGGATAATAAGGAAGATCACGAGATGATAGATGGGTTTATCCTGAAGGAGACCATTGGCGAAACTGGGCAAGAAATGGCTCAATGGGGTCATTGGGACAACATTCGGCTGGGAATGGACTCAAGAGAGCATAAAGGGGAGAAAAATGAAGTCAGTAACTTCAAACAAGTGGTTGATGAAACTTTCTGCGAAGGCATGCAGAGAAAGGTGGGGAAAGTGGTTTCACGTGACATTTAGAACTTGCTTCAAAATGCGAGACGGTACCAGGTGCCTGGGTGGCTCAGGTGAACACGTGTGTTGCCTTCAGCTCAGGTCATGATCTCGGGGTCTTGAAATCGAGTCCTGCTCAGCGGAGGATCTGCTTCTCTGTCTCCACCTGTGTGCTGTCTCTCTCAAATAAAGAAATAATCCTTAAAAAATGTGAGGTGGTACAGCTTGTAGGATCACCAGGGCGAACGATGAAGCACGAGTCGCATGTTTGGGGCACCCACGTCGGCCGTGAGAACTGGTTCTGCCCCCGCGGAGAGGGGTCCTACCTTCCTGTTCACAGAGGCTGGGTTCCCAAAGTGGGAAGGACAACATCCACGTTGGAGGGGCTTTGAGGAGACGAGAGCAAGGCAGAGGGAGCAGGGAACGCAGAGCCAGGCAGGCACATCTTCAGGAGGACCTCAGGGATGGTGGAAGCGGGAGGCAGTGAGGAAGGCACAGGCAGGGAAAGGAGGACAGCAGGAGAGAGAAGAGGAGGTGACCCCGGAGAAGGAGGCACGGAGCACACGTGGAGCAGGAGGGGGAAGAGGTGGAGAAGAGAAGCAGCAGGAGGCAGAGGGAAGAAGGCACAGGAGGCCAGGACGCCATCCAGGGGGTCAGAGCAAGGAGGGTGGGAGGAAGACGGAGACCTGGTGTGGAAGGCGATGGAGCACCCGAAGGATGGAGAAATGAGGAACCAACAGCAGATGAGGAAGAGGACAGAGAATACAGGGTGGTGATGCGAGGCATGGGGTGAGGAAAGAGAGAGGAGGTCTTGCTTTTCCTTCAAGGATGCTCTTGAGGACACAATCCTGGCTAAAGTCTGGACACGTGACTTTTGTCAGTGAAGTGCTGCTGGTTGACGCACCGGGTGGGGGGGATGTGGGTTGTGTGCACCACAGCTTGGTCAGGATCAGCCCAAAGCATTCCAGCCTGACGGTAGGAGGGAGGAAGCCAAGGAAAGAAGAAGGGAGCTGGTAGGGAGGGTCGGCAGTAGGGACGGGGCGATTGATTAGTCTTGAGACTCGTGGGCATGGAGGCGCTGGCAGGGCAGCCGGCAGGGTGCATCTGAGGGCCGGTGGAAATGGAAATCTGGGGCAAAGACGAGAGGCCGCGTTGCCAATATGCGATGAGGGCATGAGCAGCAGAGAGGTGATGATTCGGGCTGCACAGGATGAATCAGCTCCTAGTGGCAGGAAGCAGACACAGGTGGCCTTGCACACAAGAGGCCGTTGATCACCTGAGCCAGCCCCGAAGTCCAGGGGGTCAAGATCGATCCAGGGGGACTTAGCTGCACCGACTCAGGGACTGAACTTGGTATGTATTTTGTATTCTCACGTCTCTGTTTTCCTTCTTTATTCTGTTTCGTCCACGTCCTCCTCCTCCAACAAGTCTGAAGAGAAAAATCAAAGCGTTGTCCCTGGGCTTGATAAACTTGAGATCTTGTGGGACCACAAACTGGCGGAAACCACCAACTCAGCTGATTGTATAAGATAAGAGTTGGGAAAAGAGGGCCGGGGGTATAGTGATTTAGAGGTTCATCAATATAGGCATGAGATATAGTCACCTAGAGAGAGAGAGAGTCCAGGGCGGGAAGGACAGGGAAGTCCCCAACCAAGCCCAGTTAAAATTTGGAAAGAGATCATAGAGAGGAGCCACAGATGAGACAGGAAAATGATTTCCCGGTCATGGAAGGAAGCCCAGACTCAAGGAGCGAATGGATAGTTGGGTGGGATGCTCCTAAGGAGACCCAAGTCCCGTGAATTTGGTCCACACTTATCTTTGGAGACCAAAAGGCAACATAATATCTCAGTTAGTGGCAGGAGGTAGGTGGACGTGGGCGGCTCTTGAATGGCGTTTTGAGTTTGTAAAAGCCATACAGGGGATGACTTTGTCAAGAGACGTAGACATGGTTAAGAGAGTTGGGGTAGCTGTTTGGAAAAGAAAAGGCAAACCGGGGGATGATTTTTATTTTATTTGTTATTTATGTTATTTGTTATTTTATTTATTTGTTATTTATTTACGTTATTAATTTTAACTTTTTCTTAAAGTCGTCTGCAATATGCCTAGCACGTTATACGGCTTTAATATGTACGCATTTTACATATTAGATTTTACATATTCGTTGAACGAACGAATGAATGGGAAATAATAATTGAAGGGGCAAGTTTCAAGCATCCCTCTCGGTTTTCTATCAAATCAGCACAAATCGGGATCCCTGGGTGGCGCAGCAGTTTGGCGCCTGCCTTTGGCCCAGGGCGCGATCCTGGAGACCCGGGATTGAATCCCACATCGGGCTTCCAGTGCATGGAGCCTGCTTCTCCCTCTGCCTCTCTCTCTTTCTCTCTCTGTGACTATCATAAATAAATAAAAATTAAAAAAAAATCAGCACAAATCAGCGGCTGTCATTGCCAGTCATTTACGATGTCAGAGTGGTCATGGGTCACAAGGCTGCGCACAGCGTGGATCAGCGGGATCTTCTGCCTAGAACCTCCCAGGGTCACAGTTAAGGTATTGGCAGGGCTGTGCTCCTCCACGGAGGCTCTGGGGAAGAATGGCTTCCAAGGTCACTCAAGATACTGGCTGAATTGGCACCCGAGCCCCGTGTTTCCTCGCTGGCTGTCAATGAGGGGCCCGATTCTACTGCAAGATACTACCCATATTCCTTCCTCATGCTTTGCATGTGGCCTTCTCCAGCAATGACAGGTTGAGTCCTTCTGTTGCTTTGGGAGATTCCATTTTTTAATTTTTTCGCCATATCTCTCTACCCTCTAGCCAAAATCATTCTGTGCATTGAAGACCTCACGGGATCAGAAGGGACTCCAATAATCCAGGACACTCTCCCTATGTAAGATTCCCCTCAACCTTAATTCCATCTGCAAATTCCATCTCCAATAATCCGAGACACTCTCCCTATGTAAGACTCCCCCCAACCTTAATTCCGTCTCCAATAATCTGGGACACTCTTCCTATGTAAGATTCCCCCCAACATTAATTCCATCGGCAAATTCTATCTCCAATAATCCGGGACACTCTCCCTATGTAAGATTCTCCCCAACATTAATTCCATTGGCAAATTCTCTATTGCCACATGATAGAAGTTATCCACAGTTTTCTAGGATCATGGCATGGACATTTTTGGAGATCCTTCCGACTACTACTCCACCCAGGAAAGAGTCAGTTTGCTCCCAAGCAGCCTAATGCATGTACTGTTCAGAGTAGAACACATTTCTCCTGTAGGATATGCCCAAGACCATCCACCCTCGTTCTCAACAGGCAGCTCTTTGGGAACGAACAGACCTGGAGCCAAGCGTCTGTGCTGAGGGAAGTCAAGTTCATCCAGATGGTATTTGTGCCCTTTGAGGTGGCGTTGCCAAGGGTTTTCCTCATTTCCTTACATGCTAACGTTGTCTATTCCTTTATATACATACATATATTGTTTTATAAATATATAGAGACATAAATACGTATACGTACATGTATTTATGTATATAATAGAGACATAAATACATATACATACAAGTATTCATGTATATAAATATGTTTAAATATGTATCAATTTGGCAAGTTTGCCATATCAAAGTTTCACAGGCCAAGTGCCTTTAACAAAATATTGATTGTCTTAGTTTTGGAGGCTGGGAGTCGGAGATCCAGGCAGGGTTGAGGGTGGTTTCCCCGGAGACCTCTCCTCTTGGTGTGTAGATGTCAAGTTTTCCTCATGTCCTCACTTGGTCGTCCTTCTGGGCGTGTCTATCCTCATCCCCTCTTCTTATAAGGACCCCAGTCCTCTGGGATCAGGGCCCACCCTACTGACCTCATTTTACCTTGTTTACATTTTTAGAGACCCCCATCTCCAAATACAATCACATTCTCAGGTCCTGGGAGCTACGGCTTCAGCATATGAATTTGGGGAGAAAATTCTAACATCTAAGAACATCTAAGCTCCTAACATATCCTTACTTCAATTAAGTAGAAACCACTGAAAACTTTTAAAGACGTGTCTTAGGCAAAAATTACCAGCTTTTATCAGTTCACTTGTCTTTTTTGCATATTGTACTTGGCAACCTGGTCTTCGATGAAGGAACCAAAATATCCCACTTCTCAACTTTATATAACAAAGTTTAGCCATTTTTTGTGGTTGACTTGTTATCTCATACTTGTTTTTTTTTAAAAAAGATTTTATTTATTTGTTCATGAGAGACACAGAAAGAGAGACAGAGACAGAAGCAGAGGAAGAAGCAGGTTCCCCGCAGGGGGCCTCATGGGGACTCAATCCCAGGACTCTGCAGTCATGACCTGAGCCAAAGGTAGATGAAGGTAGATGCGCTCAACCACTGATCAACCAGGCACCCCTCTTACCTCATATTTCTCAAGTACATGAAGAGCGGTGTCCAGGGGTGAGTCACGAGATTACGTAGAAATCTTGAAACACTATAACCAATACTGGGGTAAGATTTCTCCTGGGCTTCCTTTTACCATCCCTACTGTTTTGAATGCAATCCCCAACATAGAGTGTGAATGGTAAAGTCAACCAGGATTCGTGAAAACCAACACAACCAATTTTACCCCCCGGTCAAGGGATTTTGTTTCTTTGAGTTGTAGTTTGTTTGCCTCATACATAGCATGGCACGATTAAGACCTCCTGGGTAGGGAACAGATAAGCACGTAACGTTTTTAAAGGCGTGATAGGTGTGAAATCATGGCGGCCATTAACACAACTCCTTCTGTTAAGCACAACTCAGTCTTAGCCATAAGACTCTGAATTGGAAAGCCACAACCCTCCTTTACTTTGTCATAAAAGACAAATTCCTAGGTGAAGAGAACACCTTTGGTCAAGTTGCTAGAAGCGATGCCACTAATTCTTCTAGGGCGCGAGGTGACATCTTTTTCCACCCAAGATTATTCACTCCTCTCCCACAGCCATAGTCAAACTTCTCCATATCATAAAACTTCCCTGGCTCAAAGTCTTACATTTTCTTAAGGCAGTTGGTTCCCTTGACATGTCTTTTTAACGGATGATTATGATCAGAGCCCATGTAACTCTGTCACTGTTTTCAAAGAAGAAAGTTTAATCTAATAACTTCTTATTAAATTTTTAGCTCTCAGAGTAGCACGTTTGAAGGATATTCAAGGTAAACCACCTCCCGTCACAATTCCACTGCTGGATACCCTCATCCTTCCTAATGAAAATTTATTTCAGGCTAATAACAAATTCTGGTCTTTGTTATATTGTTGAGGATTTCTGCACATGAGCTTTTTTGATATGCTAAGTTTATAACCAATAGTTTATGCTTGCCGAACTTATTTTCCATTTAGAAATGAATGATTAATAGATAAAGCCCTAAAGAAGAAAAATTGGATTTTAAATCGCTCAGTTGTCTTATTAAAAAAAAAAAAAAAAAAAGGCAATGATTTACAGTTGGAGTTAGACCAGACATGTATTCAGTCTATTAAAGATGGAAATCATAATGCTATTTAAGTGGACATTTCTTTGCTGTCTTGCTCTGTCTCCCCTAGGTAAATTCAGATTTACAAAATTATCGAGTGTGAGAGCTCTCAATCCTTTGCAGTGCTTGGCAATTTAAAGTCCTTTAGGGCCAGGAGTAAGAATAATGGAAATGGTGGGGACTGTAGGGTGCAATGATGGGGACTATAGGGTGCTGACGAACGTGTCTCGAGCTTAAAGTACATATAAGTGAATTGCTTTTAAAAATTCATTTTGCAGACCAGATGAAATATACTTGTGAAATCAGACAGCCCATGTGCCTCCTTGTCTGGCCCCAAGACCAAGATCTACCTAAATCATCTCCTGTGTTTCAGTGGCACATTCCTAGGTTCTCAAGGATGAGACTCCGGCCCCTGAGGACATGAGCATCCTTTGAATGAGGGCTCACCTCTAGTTTTTATGATCTGTGTCAAAGGCACAAGATGGTGGTCGTATAGTCATATGGTAGTAGGGGCGAAGCAGCATATGAGGTGACACGTAAGGGCCATGTCTCACCCACTGCCTGCAATCCATTCTTGCCACGTTTTACCCTCTTGAGATATCTTGGAGCAAGGTTTGGGAATTCCACCCCTTATGTATGCGGGGTTCAATCAGTTCCTCTGTTGAATGGCTATGCTGGCTCCTCACTCAGTGGCAATATTCTCTGGCTCACGGCGTCATGCCTTGCCAACATTCCCAATTTCTGTTACACAAAACAACCAAAGCAAAAACAGCAACAAATCTCCATTTCTTTTTTCAGAGATTAGACTTGTAAATACACCATCTCAAATTCACTTCTTGAAATGGCTTTGGTTTGCCAATCTTAGGAAAAACAGTACCCAGCCCCTTGGCAACATGGCACAAGATACGCAAAAAGACCTCGTGTAGCATAAATTAAAAGTTGATGCCCGCCATGAGGATGCAGCGATTTCTGAGAAGACATGCATAAGGGGTACAGACTCGAGCCAATGACTCTGGCTGGTGGCCCTAAGCATCTCTTGATGAAATTTCTGAAAGTCCTAATGCCAAGTGATTACACCGAGGGTCATTCAGAAATGGTTGCCTTCCTACAACAAGCGTAGGGGGGGTGTGGTTGATGCAGATGTGTTTTCTGCTCGTGTTTTACTTTATCCCCTCTACAGTCATGACTCATGACCTGACTGGTACGTCTCCCGTCCATGCCTGCCTTTGCCATATTGCATAGACATTCCCAATAATTTATGGCTTTGGGTGTGATTTTCCTCCCTGCCATGCTGACAAATATGGCCTCCCATTTTCACATCTTTGGGATTCCATCTGTGAGCATTTACAAGGCAACAAGATTAAATGAGAAATAAATGATAAATGATTGTAAAGTGGGTGAACACTTACTGGGAAAGAAAAAGTTTCCCATAAATGAGCAGTCTTGTTGGTTTTGGAGACTGGTTAAGGTAACGGAGTCATGCAAATGACCGATCCTTTGAACAAGATGGCACTAGAGCAACAAATAAATAAATAACATGGTGCCCAATAATAGTATTTATTTGTTTGTTTATGGAAAAGACACTTTCCATAAAACATAGGCATAGTAATGATTTCTTTTTTTAAAAAAATTATTTATCTATCTATCTATCTATTTATTTATTTATTTATTTATTTATTTATTTATTTATTTAATTGTTACTATGATTTCTAGAAAGTATTTCCCTGAGAGGCAATAAACCATGGTATCGGCCACATTCTTCCAAGGAAATCTTGAGTCTGTGAGCACTGATGAATGCAATTCTTAGTTCTGATCTACTTGGGGTCAGCGGGGGTTATTTCCTTGTGGAGGCATTAGAAGGCCATGCTAAGACAAGATACTGAAGGTGGGAGGAAGGGACTTTGCCTCCAAGAAGTGAGTATATAATTCAGAGATGCATACAATTGTAGAGGTCAAACCGACGTGAAGGTCCGTGTTCTCTCATTCCAACATTTAAAAAATAAGAACACAAGTCAAAGGAACTGTCCGTGGTTGTTAATATTTCTGGGACCATGGAGACTTTGAGCATCTGATTCAAGTTAATGAGTCACTGCCTAGAAGTGTGTGTGTGCTTCAAATATGGCACATTCTCATTGGGTTTTCAGAGTCTTGCTGCACAGTTTTTTTCATCACTGGAATTTAAGAACCCTGAGGTTCAATGAGAGCTCTAAGGACTCTAAGGTGGTGGGTCATGACATATTCCTGAAAAAGATTCTTTGGCTGGAATGGAAATCACGTATTTCAAAAATAGAGAATCACAACTTGTCCCCTCAAGACTAAAGTTCTCTTTAAAATGGAACCTTCTAAGGCTGCCTCAAGATATTGACATGCCCACCTCAAAAAAATGACCATTTTCAAATGACAATTTAAAAAATAATTTTTTAATATTTTTTTATTTACTTATTCATGAGAGACAGAGAGAGAGACAGAGACACAGGCAGAGGGAGAAGCGGGCTCCATGCAAGGAGCCTGATGTGGGACTCGATCCCAGGACCACAGGATCATGCCCTGGGCTGAAGGCAGATGCTCAACTGCTGAGTCATTCAGGCTCAGTTTAAATTGTCCCGACAATTTAAAATTTATAATTGTTGTCACCTTGGGATTTCTGAGGATGTCCTACAGCTTTCCTTAGGTGTTTTTTCTGTCGTTACTTCTTGCTGCTATAGTTGTCATTAGGATGGAAACATCAATAAGCCCTATTTTCTCCATCAGAGCATCGCTGCAGAAAGCAGTACATAATATCCACCCTTGGTATTTCAGGAGAGTCTGAGTTACATTCTACCTCTCAGACGCTTACTGATGTCTTCACATTCTTTTAAAAAAGGGGAAATAAAAATTTTGTTATTGGATGCCACTTATGTCGTACTGGTACCTGTATACATCTTTCTTAGAACTATACATTTCACATTTTTCCAATTAAAAACAAACATAATTATAACAACTCAAAAATTATGCTGGGCAGAGAATCCTTGTCAAATCCGCAGGGTCAAATTTTTTCATTGGTATCATTTCTGTGCAAGATCCCAAGCTCCACTCTTTTGAAACAAATACCCAATTTTGGACAAAATATACTGTCTACTCTGATCTCTCCCTCCTATACCCTTGACAGATTTTTAAGTGTTCTGTCCTTAGATTTTATTACTGTTTACATTTTCACAAATCAAACTTAAGTCTAGGTCAGCAAAATGAGTTACCCCCAATTTTGGCAAGAATCCAATATAGTCGTAGGGTGTGTGCTTTGATTTAATAAATATCATATAGTATGTGAAAAATTCCAAAGTACTAAACTCCATGCTAATGCCAAGGAATTTCATTTTAAAAAGCTGGAATATGGGACACCGGGGTGGCTCAGCAGTTGCGTGTATGCCTTTGGCTCAGGGTGAGATCCCGGGTTCTGGGATCGAGTTCCGCATCGGGCTCCCTGCAGGGAGCCTGCTTCTCCCTCTGTCTGTGTCTCTGCCTCTCTCTGTCTCTCATGAATAAATAAATAAAATCTTTTTAAAAAATGGAATGGAATACAGTTTCTTATGTCTACAGAGTCTGTTTTCAAATATTTATTGAACAAGTACTTCGTATCATACAGCAATTTTTAAGATGCAATATGGGGTGCTGTTGGGTAAAGCAGTTTCATTGTTGTGCAAATCCCCCTGCAGAATATAATTATGTTCACTTAAGTTTAAACCAGGAAGGCTTTGGTCTGTTATCATTTGTATCCACTTGCTACCAGCCCCTCCAAAAAACCATGGGAAACAATGAGGACATGTACTTTGTGGATAAGCAAAACACAAAAATAAAATATTGAGATTTTAGGATTACTTTGTCTAACGAGTTTGTATTAGGACCTGTGGGACGGGAAGCATACTACAAAGAAACTAGGCTGTGCTCACACAAGTTTGACACATGAGCATCAATAAGGAGGAGATGGTAGGAACATGGAAAGGTGGAAAAGCATGGCTCAAGAGAGTCAGTTCAATAATTTCTTCTGGAAGAAGGAAATCATAAAACAAAATATGTGTGAGTGTTTCGAATCCCAGCCCAATTATTAACCTCTGAAGACAACACCGTAAAACCAAAACCTGGATTCATTCAACGGAGTTCTATTCAGATTATCTTGAGTTGGAAACGACAAGTGGAAATGCAAAGTATTTCATAAAGCAAAATAGGAAATCTCCTCCTTCTGACTCACGTGAGAAAATAGAAGCGTAGAATTCGAATCTCAGAAATTGACGTTTTCGATACGCAAGAAATAAATGGAAATGGAGCAAACAGGTTCTTTTTTAAGTACGACGTTTTACATTTTAAGTTTCATGAGGTGACGACTCACTACGTGGAGTTTAAAGTTACTTTGGCGTATTGGAAAAGACTTTGGATATCCGTGAAAATACTCTGGTCACCATGAAACCTCAGGGAGCATCTTTTAAAAAAATATTTAACTCAGATACGCAGGTGAGCCAGCCGGCAAAATATGACCCTACAATCGTGCTTTGCATTTTGAAATTTTGGAAATCCATAACTCAGATATACAAATGAACCAACCAGCCAAAAATTTACCTTACAATTAAGCTTTGCATTTTGAACATTGAGCTGGGAACCTCAAATGCCACAAACTTTGCGCTGGGTGCTCAATTATGATTTTTAAACTACATTCTCAATGGCTCACATAAGGGTTGGTCTAAGAATTCTGTCTTCAATGGTGATTCCTGCAGCATTTTCATTAATTTGACCAGGATGATTCCTCAATCATTGTTCTGATCCCTTCTTGGGTTTTCCTACTGACAATCCCTGTGCCTCAAGGAATGTTTGCCCAAACACCCCATTCTGGTCAAGTCCCAATTCTTTCATCCACGGTAAGAAATCAAACACACCAACTTCCTCAAAGGCTCCAGAATAAAGTCTGCAGAACTTCTATAGGTTGACACATCGGGCGCTTGATCATCCTGGAAATGAATTTCATTAATTTTGTGTACAAACGTTTAAGAGGACTCTAAAACTGTTATTTAATAAAGAAAACTGTATTCTAATCTATTTTATCTTGCTATGACTACCACGATGTTGCGTTCCTATCGTTGTGCGCTGGAAGTGTTGAGTATCTTATACTTTTGGAGGCAGGCCTAGAGAAGGTTTTTTGACGGTTGTGTGGGAACCTTATCATTATTAATAACGTTGCTTTGCAGGAGCAAATACTTTATTTTCTTCCAGACAAATGTCTCCGAGTTGAAACTTGCAGACACTGGCACATAAACGTTCATAAACTTTGAACCCTACGAGGCTCATGAGTGATGCACCAGCTAAAGGCTGTGAGTGGTTTTAGTGCCCGCATGACACCCTCACAGCCCGAGACGTACCTCAGAATCACCCCTGACTCAAGTAAAATATCTCCTTTAAACTGTGCATTGTTTTAAACTCAAAACTATTAATGAAAATGTTCTAACATGTATTTCATAGCCACCAACACTGGCTTTCTTTTCAATATTGATGAACGCGCTGCTGTAGGATGCTTTTAATAGGCTTCAAATATTTATGTCATGACAGATTTTGATGACAACCTCTGGCACCATATTTTTAAAAGTATTTTTTTCCCCATACTTAACAATTTGGTCCTCTGGTCGTTCAGATTTCAAATGAATCTGTTTGGGTCTTTGCAAAAATGAGAGAATTATGGCTCTCCCACAAATAATTAGATGCTAAAATACAGTCACTAAATTAAAGATTGTTACTTATACATAAATTAATGAATTTTTAAATGAAATATCCCGCCGTTTTAAAAAGCTGTGATTATCTAATTCTAATTAATTTTCCACATGATTACAAATAGCTCAAGCTTTTCCTATCCACAATTATTTGGACGTCTTCCCCTGTACATTTCTGTACTATCAGACGGTCTTAAAAGTTAATTGAAATACATGAACGTTGCAGGCAAAGGTCTAAGATAACTATGATTCCTTGCAGTATATTTTCATATAGCATGTGCCCTGTGAGCTTATTTATTTTTATATTCACAGTGTTAAATTAAAGAGGCTGTTTCCCTGCTTGCCAAGGCTTGGAACTGGACTAAGGGAAAGCTACTCCACACAGAGATGTCTGGACGGGTTTCTCTCAACTGCCTGCTACGGCATTCTGCTTGTAGCAGATGCTGGCGGCTGTCTAGTAAACAGACTTTCCTTTCTTCTCAGCTTTTAGAAGGCTCATATTCTTTACACAACATGCCCTGGAAAGCTCAGCCTCTCCCCAGCCCACAGCATAAGGAGCATTAGTTTCAGCCAGGCAAGAGACTCTCCTCTTTCTTTGGTCGTGAATAATTTAGGAAAAGCCAGGAGACTGATTTCAGACCAGAGACACAGGAGAAACTCTCAAGTGTCATGAAAGAATTTGGGTCTCTGAGCTGAAAAGGGCCATGTCTATTTCTGTGGTCACCCCCACAGAGCTGGGAAGGATCTGCCCCACAAATGGCTTCAGACACACACACACACCAAGAGGGTATGAAAAGTTTATTGCTCCCACAATGAGACTTTCTGGTGGACACGGAGTTAAGAGGCTTTTTAGCTCGTCTGTGCAGAGGCTGAACACAGGCTGCCCCAAGATGGGGCCACTTTGTCATGAAGATCATTTTGAGTTAAAAAGCAATCAAAACGCACTAGATTCAAGAAAGGTTCTTTACGCACTCCATGACTGTCTAAAAGGAATTCAGATGGAGGACCTGCTCCAGGCACAGAGCTCTCAGCATGGATAACTACACTACGCTATGAACCAGGACTGGTAGACACAGAGGAACCCAACAAAGCCTATTACATCAAAGTCCCCTCTATGTCCCGTTGTTTGACTGGCTCAGTGAACACGTTAATCTGCCTCCTGTCAATCTGATTATCAGTCCAGCCAGAAGGACCTTGAAAGGCAGAGGAAATTCTTTCTCCCCAACATCTGAAAATGAGTAGAAAGAACAGAGAAAGAAGACAGGTTTGGGTTTTCCACTGGGTCAGGGCTCGGTGCTGAGGTAAACCTCCCGCTAGCACAAGAGAACAGAGAACTGGGGCTTTTTATGAGTTTTCCCTGATGTGGAGCAGAAGTAGACAAGGGAGGCAAGCAGCTAAAAAACCATGAGGAGTGTAACACTGAAACAAATCAAGTTCTACTTTTTATTCCAGAGAGAAAGGAATCACAAAATATGATTGTGTGCACATTTCCTTTCAATATTCGAATTGCGTATCTGCGATTTTAAAGAAACTATCAGGAATTAGTAATTACATAACATTTGTGAAGGTACAAATAGTGTATTTTGTGCGACACATTATGCAGATTTATTATGAACGGGACAATTAACAATCGCCAGGGGGATGAGTGATAAAATTAAATGTCACCATGTGTTTCCATGGATGGTAGACGTGTGTGGTTGCTGCTGTCAATGAATTGGCTAGGTGGGTGAGGTAGAAATGTTCCGAACAAGGAGAATGACCCCGCCAGGGTTGGTGGTCTCAGCCACCATACTGCACTCCAGAATATGGGTTTGGACATGTGTGCACTCGGTTATTGATTTTGTTTTTTTTTAAATATTTTATTTATTTATTCATAGACACAGAGAGAGAGAGAGGCAGAGACACAGGGAGAGGGAGAAGCAGGCTCCATGCAGGGATCCCGATGCGAGACTCGATCCCGGAACCCCGGGATCACGCCCTGGGCCAAAGGCAGATGCTCAATCACTGAGCCGCCCAGGTGCCCCTCGGTCATTGATTCTGATGCCTCGATGCAGGCATGTCCTGCCTCGATCCTGCGTATAGATGGAGTCTGAGGCCATATGGAGAACAGCGTGTTCACCGATTTGGGAGGGTCCTCCATCAATATGTGGCTGCGCATTTTGGTTGTTTAATGTTTCTCCAACCTCTGTCCCTCTGCTCCTCACAATTTAGAGACTGATCTGTCTTCCATTTTGTTTTAAAGGTTAACTTGCTTCAACTGAAGATAATAACCCTTCCTTGTTGACCTAAGTCCCTTGATCTGCAACAGAACTAATTGATTGATTGATTGATTGATTTAGATTGTATTTGTTTATTCATGAGAGACACAGAGAGAGAGAGAGGCAGAGACACAGGCAGAGGGAGAAGCAGGCTCCACTCAGGGAGCCCGATGTGGGACGATCCTGAGACTCCAGGATCACGCCCTGGGCCGAAGGTAGATGCGTGAACGGCTGAGCCACCCAGGTGTCCCTACGAATTTACTTTCTTTTTCTTTCTTTCTTTCTTTTGAATTTACTTTCTTTTGAGATTTGCAGACCGGTGGCCTTGGGAAGGTGAAGGACCAGAAATGTTCCCAGGCTACAGAGCCCAGCAAGTCAGCTAGGAGACCCTCGGCTTTCTGATTAGCTTAACAATCTTTTAGCAAAATGTTTTTCTTTTCTAAGATCACACAAATGACTTTACAGGCCATCCTTTGCGTATTTGTAGATTTTGTCCTCCTTTGCAGTGAGAACAGAATACTCTGGCGCCCCTCTGGCCTGCGCACCAAGGAGCTAGACCTTCTGACACAACCTTGAAGCACCAAGACAACTCTAGATGGCATCACCGAGTCTGCATGTAATGATGTAATGTCACAGACACTCACTGCAGTCTCTTAACTGATTAAACCCCTTGAAAAATCTCTGGGTTGGGCAGCAACATCAGAGTTGGCTTTTGCACAAGAGATGGCCTTCGCCCCAGGTTGCCAGCTTCCTGAATAAAGATCAGGAGCCTTTCCAATCAAAAGTCATGTCTTGAGTATTGGCTGAACATGGACTCAGTTAGAAATACTACACGCTTTTGGAAGCACTGGGGAGAGTGGGCGAAAGAAGAAAATGCAGCAGAGAGCACATCACAGCTTGCCATGAGACGTGACCCCGCGGGAGTACCGAGGGAGAGAGTGATTTGTTGTGAGTGCAACACCATGCCCTGCCTCCTCGTCCCAGAACTGGAGGGTGGATTGGGATAGTTGCTGCTACTGACTGCATGAGTCATATTTCCATCTATCTTTCCTAAAAAAATGGAAAACAAACTCCTTTGCAATTTGGGGAGAGACATTTTCCTTCTTACTCCTTGATTTGATTCAGATACTATTTTCACCTAATATGTTTTTCAGTAAAATAAATGCATGTAACTGAGAGGCCATATAATGTTATGAGGGAAACAGAATATTTCTGAGGCACCCTGAGAGGATTAAACGAGTCTATTTGTGATAAGTTTCCTGCTGGCTCACGTTTGGGCATCTTAGAGCAAAGTGCCCCAGAGTATCCACCTCTCATCCAAAGATAAAAGTGGAAAGGCAAGCGGATGCCACCTCCATGAAGCGTGCCACCACTGGCTGGTTGCTTGCTTTCCAGACATGGCCCCCACTTGGTTATTCCTTTTTTTTTTAATATATATATATATAATATATATATATTATATATATATATAAAAGCTTGTGAGATGGAGCTTCAGATTCAGAAGACTCACTTCCAAGGGTTTTCTATCTCATGGTTTTCTCAATCCCCTCATCCCTTGATGGCACAGCCGAAGCAATCAGTGTTGATCCAGATGGGGTGAACAGCAGATGAGGCTCAGGGTAAACATGCTCCTTATTCCTGAATGCATGAAATGTGAATGATATCAAGTTGCCTAGGACTGAGCTTTATTTTTTCATTTAGGGCAGCCCGGGTAGCTCAATGGTTTAGCGCCACCTTCAGCCCAGGGCGTGATCCTGGAGACCTGAGATCGAGTCCCACTTCGGGCTCCCTGCATGGAGCCTGCTTTTCCCTCTGCCTGTGTCTCTGCCTCTCTCTCTCTCTCTCTCTCTCTCATAAATAAATTAACTCTTTAAAAAAATAAGATTTAATTTACTTATTTGCAAGAGAGAAAGAGATCATAAGCCGGAGAAAAGGACAGAAGGTGAAGCAGACTCTCAGCTGAGTACAGAGTCCACCTTGGGGCTCCATCCCAGGACGCCGGGACCTGAGCTGAAGGCAGATGCTTCACCAACACAGTCACCCCGGCACTCGGAGCTTTCTTTAGAATCTACATTAGAATGTTCCAGTTTTGCAGCCATGAGTGCCCCCAAATCCCGTTGGGTGCTGCTTCAATTACAATTTTATCCTTCATCTTGGGCCTCCTTAAGTCTACATCCCTTTCGACTGAAATGTGTAAGGGATGAGGCTGACTTTGTAAAACTATGATTTACAATTACAAAAGTGAAGTGAAACGTTTCTAAACACAAGAGAAGGGAAATTACATTCCCCCCCCCCCGCCCGAAGGACGACGTACTTTTTCTTTCAAAATACGTTTTAAGAGATCACAGATGAACGGTGAAAATAGTACGGAGACTTTCCATAACCCCCGCAGTCAGCTACCTCTATTAACATCTTACAGTAGTAGCATGGGGCTTTTGCCACATGTGGACACACTGCTATTCACTCAAGTTCGCAGTTCCTTCAGATCTCCTTAGTTCTTGGGCTTTTTAAAAAGATTTTTACTTATTTATTCATGAGAGACACATAGAGAGAGGCAGAGACACAGGCAGAGGGAGAAGCAGGCTCCATGCAGGGAACCTGATGCTGGACTCGATCCCGGGTCTCCAGGATCACACCCTGAGCCCAAGGCAGGTGCTAAACCGCTGGGCCACCCAGGTATCTCTCTCCTTAGTTTTTAGTTAATGCGCTTTTTCTGTTCTAAAATTCTAATAAGGATCTCACACAACATTGAGTCTTGTCTCCTTCACGGGCCTCTTGGCTGTGAAAACTGAAGGTCTGAGGATGTGCTTTAGGATGTTGTTGTACAAACGTAAGGAGCAGCCAGTTACACTTAACATCCTTCAAGACCAAGTATTTACATTTATTGCTCAGAATCTTCTGCATGTGAGATTTGTGTCTTTCTTATCCCCTAGCTTTATCTATGTATGTTTATATGGGTGTATGTATCTATCATCTATCTACCTACCTACCTATCTCCCTATTTATCAGCTCTCTACCTAATCTATTTCTTTACCTACCTATCTACCTAACTACCTGCCTATACATCTATGTATCTACACACACATTTAATTTTAAGCTTCATTGATACGTGAGAAAATTGCACACATTTAATGTAGGCATCTTGAGGAGTTTGGACCTCTTCATATACATGTGGTCCCATGACCATAATCAAGATATGCTACATCCCTATCTATCACCTGCAAAAATGTTATTGTTTATCCTCTTTAAAAGTGTAAAAACAGGGGATCCCTGGGTGGCTCAGCGGTTTAGCGCCTGCCTTTGGCCCAGGGCACGATTCTGGAGTTCCAGGATCGAGTCCCACATCGGGCTCCCTGCATGGAGCCTGCTTCTCCCTCCTCCTGTGTCTCTGCCCCTCTCTCTCTCTAGGTCTATCATAAGTAAATAAATCTTTAAAAAAAAAAAGTGTAAAAACCCTTTGATCATGAGATCTATCCTCTTATTTTATTTTAAAATGCATGAAAACTGTATATATTGATCTGAGCATGTATTTGTGATATTGGCCCAGTTCGTTCAACATGCTTTGCCTTGGGGATCCCTGGGTGGCTCAGCAGTTAACGGCCTGATATTGGCTCAGGGCGTGATCCTGGAGACCTGGGATCCAGTCCCTCCTCAGGCTCCCTGCATGGAGCCTCCGTCTCCCTCTGCCTGTGTCTCTGCCTCTGTCTCTCTCTCTCTGTGTCTCTCATGAATAAATAAATAAAATCTTTAAGAATTCATAAGGGTTAATCAAATTCATGAGGATACTACTCTGATGACCTAATCTCTTCCCAAAGCATCCCCTCCTCCTCCAGATAGCATTACCTTGGAGTTAGAGTTTGGGGAAACACAAATATTCTGACCCTAGCGTGATAACTCCAGTGCATGGTGCACATATGAAAATAAAAACTAAGGAAACATATGAGTGCTTCATTTCAGAGCCTGGTCTCCCACTGAGCACACTCATCTTGGAGACCAAGTCACAGTCAAGACTATTGGCAAGAATGCAATAATAGGGACAGCCCGGGTGGCTCAGTGGTGTGGCGCTGCCTTTCAGCCCAGGGCCTGATCCTGGAGACCCGGGATCGAGTCCTGTGTCGGGCTCCCTTGTGGAGCCTGCTTCTCCCTCTGCCTGTGTCTCTGCCTCTCTCTCTCTGTGTGTGTCTCTCATGAATAAATAAATAAAATATTAAAAAAAAAAGAATGCAATAATAGCGAGTCCAAAGAGTGGGCTGGTTCTTGCATCTGGGTCACTAATACTGATCCATATATCTTTCATGACTTCAATGAAGAGTATGAGATGGCCATGGTCATGGAACCCAGTGTGTTCTCAGTTAGAATCCACATTTCCAAACCCAACATTTCATTCAGGAAACTTTTATGGAGCCCATATTCAATGTGAGGTCCTGTATTATGGCCACAGCACCTTATCCCTGGCTTCTAATACTGGTCTTGACAGGTATCTGGTACAATATTAGTGTTTGATGAAGGGAAGAAGGAAGGAATGGGTAAGTAGCATGATTTAATTAAGCTGGAGGGTGGATAGGCAAGGAGAGGAATCACAGAGAGTCTTTCAGGTCACAGTAGCAGGCTTGTAACCAACCTTAAACAATGGGGGGGATGAAACGTTCTGAACAGGGGCAATGAGGCATTCCACTGTTGGAGGAGTTGTTTTTAGCAATACTGCCCTGGAACTCAAAAAAGGGAAGTAAGGAACATTTGCCATGGTCAAAGCATGACTTGAACTGATAAATTATTGGAAGACAAAGATGGAAGAGAGGAAGAGAAATATGAAAGAAAAAATTCACAAGGCTTAAGTGAGAGTCAAGAATGGGCCCCTGTATGGGTGAAGGAGTAGGAGGATTGGGGTTAGAAGTAGGAAACATTACAATTTCAATTTGAGCACGAGCCAGTGTGCCTCCAATTACACAGGGAGAGAGCAAGGATGATTGTGTGTATGTGTGGGTCTATAAAAAGAAAGAATATGCAGTCCTTTAACCTACAGAATCAAGAAAAGTCCAGAAAATACAGTCTTTTAACCTAGAGAATCAAGAAAAGTCCATAAAATACAGTCTTTTAACCTAGAGAATCAAGAAAAGTCCATAAAATACAGTCCATAAAAAATAACCTGATTTTTTAAAAAAGAGTTCATATTGAATCATAGGAAAAATTGGTTCAGGACATAGACAAAGTAGGCAAGAAAGTAGGATTATGAAAATCGGAAGAGTACATAGGGCATCGAAAAGCGATGACTTAACATTCCTGATGCACACACTCGAGAATGACAGCTGAGGGATGGGATAACCTATAGGTTGTGGCAAAACAAGACCTATTTTTCTTTTAAATGATGGCTAGAACAATTTTAGTAGTTTTATGAGTTTATCAGCCAAATGTCCGCTGACTGAAGAACACACTTAGTTGGAAAGTAGGGTCATGGACAGAACGGTTTTCTTTTTTCTTTTCTTTTCTTTCTTTTCTTTTCTTTTCTTTTCTTTTCTTTTCTTTTCTTTTCTTTTCTTTTCTTTTCTTCTTTTCTTTTCTTTTCTTTCTTTTCTTTTCTTCTTTTCTTTTCTTTTCTTTTCTTTTCTTTCTTTTCTTTTCTCTTTCTTTCTTTCTTTCTTTCTTTCTTTCTTTCTTTCTTTCTTTCTTTTTTTCTTTCTTTCTTTTTTTCTTAACAGAACGGTTTTCTGTGGGCTTTAGCTAAGAGTGGGACAGGTCTGGAACGGTAGACCAAAATGCACGATCAGCACTGGGCAGTCTACTTTTGTTTTTGACTCTTTTGCCATCAGGACAAAAAGTTCCTATTAGGGGAAAGTCTCTTGTTTTTAATTTAAAAGTTCAGAAATGAAATGGATGGTGTGTTTCTGTGTCTCACAGGATACGACCACATTAAAAAAAAAAAAAGTATAAAAGACATGTTATATAAGTAAAAGAAATATCAGGAAAGAGTTAGTTCCAGAGGACATTTCACATAATTGTGGTAATATTGCTTTCACAGTTATGAGAGTAAACATCACTGGGGGAAGCACAAAATCTCCCGGTGTAGGTTTAGTACATTTTCCAGAAATCCGAGCAATCAATTCACCTCCTTGGTGGCATCCACTTAAAAGCCTAGCCCATTTAAAAATATATATATAACAACTGCCAAAGTGTCAGAATAATGACTTCCCAGGGCCCCTGTCCCTGCCATATTCCATAATAGCAATGAAACCCCAACAGCCTTTTTAGAGCTGACACTTGCCTTGGAGAGAAACTAACTCAGATCAAATCATCCCGGTCCATTTTATTCGACAAAAAGGCAGCCCCAGCCAGGCAGGTCTCTGCAGGAGCCCAGCATGATCTCTCTTCCTCAACACTATGTAGACTCCGGTGCTTAGAATATTCTTCACCGATTAGCATGCAGAACCATCTTCTTTGCCCTACAGGTTGCTTCTTGTATTTATAAATGTTGCATATGAAGACTCTCATGCACGAAAAAAGGCTGTTTACTGCCCCAAATGCGAGCTCTGAGAAGACAGAGCTGTCAGAGCACTCTTTGGAGAAGCGTCCGCTGGCAATTAAGAACCGAGGATGGAAGGAAGAGCAGAGAGGAATGTCAGAGCCACGTTGAAACGTCTCATCCTTTCTGCTTCTTCTTTGAAAAGTTCCCCTGCATAATGGCTCTAAATTATTTGTAATTTTGATAGACATTCCTCCTCTTCAACCTTCTCTCTGACACATCTCATGTATTAAATATCAAAACAGCAGGCCCTGGAGATGAAGACTTTGGAGAGTACCATTTGGAAAACTATAAATTTTGTAACATCAAGAGGATTTTTTTTTTTTTTGGGTAAATAAATGCTTTTAAATCACGCGTATCCAAGTCTTTAATAATGCTTTCCCAATGCTTAAACAAGAGGTGAGATTTTCCTAGTGAGACCATGGACAAACTTTTGTAAAAAGACATCTCCATCTTTACTCATTATCCTGGCAGGTTCATTTGCAAGTTAAGTAGCACAGTGCAGGGTTTTAAATAAGATGGCCATGTGGGTCGGCTACACGGGGAATGGAGCTCATCTCTGTTGGCCTGATCTTAATTCTGGTTACTCAGGGTGGTATCAAGAAAAGAAAGTTTCCATGGGGGAGGAAACGGGAAAAGACATACTGTTCTTTCAACTCTCAAGATTCATCTTTCCAGGATAGGCCAATAATCGTTCTTTGCCGGGCGATTGCATTGCTGTTACAGGAGATTGGTTACCCACAACAGGAACTCACAGCCCACTGTGATTCTGAATACCTGCCTTTCTTGACTAGGAAATTATATATTATTGAAACGGAGAGGTGCATCTTCTATCAGTACATTTTCACGGCGAGTTTACACTCTGCTGGGTAATTTGTTGCATTATCCTGTCTCATCTTTTTCATAACTATTAACATTTTATTTCTATTTTATATATTGACAAATTAGAGCTTGGAGACACTCAGTCAATTGCCCAAAGACACAAAGCTATATAGCATGTGAGGATGTCCATTTATGTCATGAGGGCTCTCAACCACAAAGCCATTGAGTTTTTGGGCCAGATCATCTTCTGAGGGGTGCGCGTTATGTAGGAAATTCTGTGGCATCCCCGGTCTCCACCTGGTAGGTGCTAGAGGCATCCCACCCTAAGATGTGACAACTGGGATATCTCCCGACATTACCAGGTGTCCTCTGAGGCCTAAAATCTCCCAGGTTCAGAATCACTACCCTGGATGATTCATGTACACTAAAGGTTAAAACAGCATTTCCCAAAGTGTCCTCCAAAGACCAGAAGCATCGTCCTCCCCTGAGAAGTCTTGCAGCATCAGATTCTCAGGTCCTACCTCAGATCTACAGGATCAGAATCTTTGGTGTGGAGACAGCAATCTGGGTTTTGACAACCATCCAGGTGGTTATGAGGCTCCTTGGAGTTCGAGAACCACTGGCTTAAATTTATTTTCTAGCTTTGCAATGCTCACACTTTACAGGGGGAGGGAGAGAAGGAGAAAAAAAGGAAGAAAACCATGTCAGTCCTCACACAACTCCGGAGGCTGTTTCGGTTACCTTTAGGTCACATGTACTCAATGAAAAGTGCCCGGAAGGAAATTGTCCTATCTATAACTCAGTATGTCTTATTCTCTTCTTCTACAAAGGGTCGTGTTGAGTCACAACGGTGAGATGCTAGGAACCCTGACTTGCATTTTAGTTGTCTTTGGTGGACATACTAATGAAAAACATGAATTCTCTGTCCTCTAGCTCTTCCAGGGAGGTGCCACCATCACTGGCTTTGTCTCCCTAAGATGAGTATCTGGCTGATTGAATAATGTACAAGGGAAATAATTTGCAAATTCCTCCACGGTGAAGAGGCGGCTGGGCTGGCCATGGACTGAGGGCGTATGAGGTTTTTTTGTTGTTGCTGTAACAAATGATTACATATTTAGTGGCTTAAAACAACACATATTTATCCTTCTACAGTTCTGGAGATCGTAAGCCCAAAATGAGTCATTTATTTGCTTAAGGATTTATTTAAGTCATAAGAGAGACTCATAAGAGAGATGCATGCAGAGTCTGAGATGAACTCGAAGCCCAACGTGGGGCCCAACCTCATGACCCCATCAGGACCTGAGCCAAAACCAAGAGTTGCTCACGTAACCAGGCGCCACCTAGGCATCTCCGAAATGAGTCCTGAAGGGCAAATATCGAGGTGTCTAGCAGGGCTGGTTGCTTCTGGAGATGCAAGGAGAGAATCCATTCCTTGCTTTCTCCAGCTTTGAGAAGCTTGTGGCAACTTCCTCCATCATCAAAAGACATCACTGCACTTCTGCTTCTATGATGACATATGCTTCTCTCTACTTTGACCTTCAAGTCCTCTTCTAAGGATGCTTTTGATAACAATGGGCCGGACCAGGGTAATCCAGGATGATGGCATCATCTCAAGATCCTTAACATAGCCAAAGGCCCCTTTGTCAGGCAGGCTATCAGAGCCTGGTTGTGGTCCAGGTATCAGAGATCTGGTTGGGGATCTCTTTGGGGGGGATAATTATGTAGGGTCAGTTCCCTTCTTGTTTTTATTTTCTCAGATATAACCATGAGTCCACTGTCCAGACCCTGGCAGTTTCCTCTGGAGACAGCTCTCATTCCAAGTATATGGTGATGTGTATTGTTTCACAGCATCCCACCGCATCACCCAGCAAATTTCATCGTGAAGTCCTCATGCTCTCTTTCTGGCCACCCCTTAGTCCTAAATGAAAGAGGGACAGAGGCTAAGAAGAATGAAAGGAAGCATTTGCATGTGCAGAGGAGCATTTATTCATATTTCCCAAGGAACTGGCTCTCATCAGAGATGGGAGCCTCCACCTCCATCTGAACACAGCTCCACTATTTACTATGCGACACTAGGTGCCTTATTCTCTGTGGACTTCCTCTTATAAGTAAAACGAGCATGAGCTGCTTCAACCATCTCATTGTAATGACTTCATAAACTATTAAAAGAAAAATCCTTAACGTGATGTCTGCAATACTATGGGCACTCAACGATTGATAAGAACATTATTCTTTTAGGGATTTAAATGCCATCAACTCAAGCCATTGACTGTTTCTTTGCTGCTTTACTGTTTGCTATTTATTGTTAGTAAACAGCTTTCAGGTAATTCCTAGGTGGTGCAGATATTTTAGCAAGTCTGGGTCACTGACTTCAACAGCTAAGATTCTAATCTAACAAATCGGAGTAGATTTAATTAGCAAATATTCATTACTTAGTCATGTCCAGTGGGCTCGTCATTGACTTGAGAGTAAAGGAAAACATGTCAACTGACATTTTCCATCCTTTGCAAGTCCCCAACAGCTGAGCCCTCTAAGGGCTTGCTTCTTGAAATTGCAATTCAAATAGGGAGATTTAGGGCTTCTATTGTATAAAACCACAACCAGCTTGCTCTTAATCCTATGGCTGAGGATCACTTCATACATCCTACATGCGAAGGGATTGATTTTTTTTTTAATTTTTAAGAATTATTATTATTATTTTTTAGGTAGGCTCCACATTCAGTGCAGAGCCCAGCACAGGACCTGAAGTCATGACTCTCAGATCAAGACCTGGTCTAAGATCAAGAGTCAGAGGCTCAACAGACTGAGCCACTCGGGCTATCTGGGGAATTATTATTTTTTTTTTAAACAATGCTTACGTCTTTCCATTAACAAAGCAATACGCATTCATATGGGAAATTAGTAGGAAGATAATACATTTTTCAGTAATCTCTTATTATCATGAAACCTGTGCATTTGTTGACTCCATTTATTTTATTCATATTTTACATTGTTTGTCTCATAGTCTGCATAAAAGAGCCACGAAGGCAGGAATGAAGTGGGAGTTAATGATAGTAAAATCTCCTGGTGGTGCATTTGTCTTCCCAGTTCCATTTATCCGATGATGGAGGACATTAGAATACGCATTCTTCCATAGAAAGATTGATTATGGTTCTACTTATAAATAGTAAGGCGTCCTTCATATTTAAAAATATATATTTAGCACTCATGTGTGCCTACAATTGTTCTAGGTGCCAAGAGCAGAGATAATCAACATATTGGTTAGTTTTACAGGATAATTGGAATTGTGAAGCATCCAGTATATTTCTTGGCTCCTGGGAAAGCTTTTGGGGAATGCCAATGAGTAACCCTTTCTAACACAAGCAACTTTTGAGACTAGTTACAGCAAAAATATATTGGAGATGAGATCTCTGTTATTTTCGTCCTTGCTTTTCTCATTTTTACTGTTTTTCTTTCAACTCCGGGAGGGAGAGCTGGTCTCATGTGTTCTCTCCATACCAAGTTTCATTTTCTTTTCAAAATCTGTGCTTCATCTGCTGACTTTATTCTTTCTCTGTTGGTTGGTTTGGGTCATCACTTGTGTCCAATGCATGCCACATGATGTTCTTAGAAAATAACGTTTAGGGATCCCTGGGTGGCGCAGTGGTTTGGCGCCTGCCTTTGGCCCAGGGCGCGATCCTGGAGACCCAGGATCGAGTCCCATGTCAGGCTCCCGGTGCATGGAGCCTGCTTCTCCCTCTGCCTGTGTCTCTGCCTCTCTCTCTCTCTCTCTGTGACTATCATAAATGAATAAAATAAAAAAAAAAAGAAAAAGAAAATAACGTTTAACTTCACCCGGTAGGCATAGCTCAAGGACTCGCCAGCTGCACAAAGTCATCTTCGTTGGCTTTACAACGTGTGGGAAATTAACATTCTTGATGCAGCGCGTCCCAGCTAAAGTTCGCCTGTGTGTGGATTCGTTTACTACCACAGTGAAACACACGGTAGTCAAAAGCAATAAAGTTGCGCTCGGCACAAATTATAAGTGGAGGCTGGTCGTATTTTAATGCAACAAAATATTATATGGCAATCAAAAGAAATCAGGCCGGACAAAGCCTAATAACATACTGGCAACTTTGCAATGTATTAATGAAAGAGTAAGTGCTAAAAGAGTACGAGCTGTAGAACACATTTTCGTTTTAAAACTTGCAATATCCTCTTGAAGAATCCATACATAAATCCTTTGAATGTTAAGGCAATAAAATAATACATACAGAGTTAAGGTGACAACGTATTTAAGGCAGTGGAGGCAGGGGGAATGGAATGAAGAGCGAGTCGGTAATACCTATGGGTTGTTGTCAAGGTGATTTTGTGTATGTACTTGGTGGTAGGGGGAAAAGCAAGATAATGGGAGGGAGGGATGGATCAAAGAGGCAATTAGAGAGTAATGAGAATGTGCCATAAATCAAGAATTATCAGTTCATTTCCATGCAGTGAGTTCAAATTCTGAAGGGGGGAGGGTCATGCAGTTGGAAGCATGAAGCAATGGGAATTCTGATAGAAAAGTATCGTTCAGATCGTGCAGTTATCTAGCGGGTGGGGTATTTCAGAAGCGGTAATTTGTCAGAGCCTATGGATGGGAGGTGTTACAGTAGGAGCAAAATACTCATGAACAGGAGAAAATCGGGGATCAGTGGGTGGCTCAGCAGTTTAGTGCCGCCTTTGGCCCAGGTCGTGATCCTGAAGAACCGGGATCGAGTCCCACATCGGGTTCCTTGTGTGGAGCCTGCTTCTCCCTCCTCTTGTGCCTCTGCCTCTCTCTCTCTCTCTCTCTGTCTCTCATGGATAAATAAACAAAATCTTTAAGAAAAAAAAAGAAAAGAAAAGGAGAAAATCATCTAAATAAAGAGCTGTTTTGACCAAATATGTTTTGATCTCCACTTTGTGTGGGTGTCTGAGTGTTCGCCTCACATGCCCTTCTCTTTCTTCTCCTACATATGACAATGTTGACACTTCACCCACACCCGTGTAGAAGCAAAGGTTGGTATACCTACTATTTTTGTCTGACTTGTAAGACTTTTTTGTCTGACTGGTACAAAATTCTGTGTAAGATCTTTCCAGTTCAGCTAACTGCGTCTATGTGTTTCCTATCTGTAAGCTTTCACCTGGTATACTTTGTTCTTACAGAAATGTTTTAATTCATGTCTTAATCATCTGCATGGAAACTTTTCCGTGGGGATGCGGAACGTCCTTAAACTTTTGTCGTTAGACACAGCTATTACACATTTTGACCATATGTAATTTATTTTTTTTTTTTTTGGCAAAGATTTTATTTTTAAGTAATCCCTATGCCCAAAGCCAGGCTCCATCTTACAACACCGAGATCAAGAGTTGCATGCTGCACCCACTGAGCCAGCCAGGCACCTCAACCATATGTAATTTAAATATAAAGCAGATGTTTACTTCTGATTTCTATTTTAGGATTCTCCAAAGGTTAGAAATCGTTTTTATCTTAACGCCATCACAGAATTTTGGAGGAAACAGTGAAATTTCTCTCTTGGATGTTGTGTTTTCGGTGTCAGGAACCACAATTAATGCCATATAAATATTTTAACCAGCCCCATGCGAGTTTCCATGTTCTATTTTGAGAAATCTGATTGACAAGCTGGTAATTGCATTGGACATGGGCTTTCAATCAACGCGGGCACAAGCTGTGCTTCACTGATTCGCTGAGCACCATGATAATTAATCATCGACTTTCCCATAAGATAATTCTCCGACAGCCCCAGGAGACACCTAAGTATACATCAACCTCTTCCTGGGAAGGGTTAGTAACTCTGAAAGCATAAGCCTGTAATTGTATCTTTTTGAATTTTACAAGTGTGCCCTGTCAAAGGCCTCCCCTACAGTGACTTTTCTTTTCCCCTTGGAGAAGAGTCAGATTAATTGCCATTCATCACCTTCCTGCCGGGTCCCATCCCTAACAAGTAGGGAGAATCCATCAGTGGGATTCTACTTATATATTTTCTTCAAGCCACACTCAATCTGCCCAGACCAGTTTTAGCATTGACTTACCACAGGTTCTCCGGAATAAATGAAGACATTATTTAGGGCTACTCTGCATGGCGTGAGGACGCCAGAGAGAAATATAAGAGATGATATAGAACTGCTCCAGCTTGTCCACTGGCAGGGACCATGCTGTCCTAGGAATGGGATCCTGGGACTGCTAAATCCAGAACACAGATGGAAAGCAGGACAAGAGAGGAGAGAGGACATCCAGATTAACAGTATTGCCCAATAAAACATTCTATCGATGGAGACTGAGGGGAATTGGGATGCCAATTTCACCAGGAAACCCACAAGTCTGAGGATAGTGGTAAGGTGGAGAAATATGCGTGCAAACTGATGTCAAGCACAGGGCATGCGTGAAATCCATTCATCTTTGGGAAGCGTTCAATTTGCAACATCATGCGTCATGCATGTGCTTGAATGTGGGCTTTGGATTTGTGGCTCTTACCACCCATTGCCTACAGGATTTGACGTCTACTGGGTTGACTGAATGGATAGATAACACTCTTTCTTAAAGGATTTACTCTTGGTCAGGGTTTGTGAGGAGCCATGGATATTCGCCACCCACCTGGAAAGCAAGTTTAAAAGAAATAGGGCGTCTTCCTATTTTAACATCCAGATAATCCAATGAGATGGGGACATGTGTTGTCCAGTACTGTTCCAGAAAACTTGTTGAGTTGCTAAGATTTCTGAAGACTTTGTTTGGCTTTCATGGGTCGGGAACTCATTCCGGTTGGGAATATTCTACTTTGAGGGGCTTCATAAAATGCCTCGTCTTTAACCAGATGGACAGTTTCATCCTGCAAGGATTTGCACTGAGTTCACACTGACTCGTCCATGTCTCTGAAATAGGGCACCATTTACGTCCAGACTACAGATGGGGATCGGGGATCGTGCCAGCTGAGAGACATGTTTCCGGAAGAATGAGTGTTTTGTTACAGTAACTTTGCCTATTTGATACATCCTAACAGCAGTGACCTCAAATATAAGAATTCCTACTTCACACACATGCTTAAAATAATCATATAACAAAAAAAAAAAAAAAAGGGAGAGAGAAACAGAGGATATAAACTAAAAGGAAGTATTTCTAGCCCTCGACCAAATGGAAATCCAAAATTTATGTGATTTTAGTTATTCAGCTGGATTATCACCCTAAATCTACACAATATGCTTACTTACATATGTATTTCTTGACGTATGAACTTGAGAAGGGAACGCATTGCATTTATGCTACCTCCCACCAGCCCAGGGCCGTCGCCTTCCGACGCAGAATCACCAACAGCTATTTCGATGACATGATACACAAAAGAAGATGCTTTTTCTGACACGATTTTCTCCTCTTGTTTTTTTTTTTTTTTCCTCATCTTCGTTTCTGCATAGATCTGCTGCCAGTGCAAACATTTATCATAGAGGTGTGACTCGAGTGTTTTCTCTCTGATTCCGGTGGCACAGATTTCTCCCCAAAGATGCACATGTAATGACAAGCAGAGGAGAGTCACCTGGGGAAATATTTCCATTCTGTCACTGAACAAGAGGACTCAGGCTGGGGGGGAGGGGGCGGGGGCGGGGGGCGCACGGGGTGGTGAAAGTAGATTAGTTTTTGGAGTAGTTCGACCTGTAGACTTGTATGTGGAGAATTGAGTTTTACAACAAGATATAAAATGTAAAACCTGTTTTGGAGCATACGTAAGTAAGATGCACAGAAATTCCCAGCTCTGGGACTACGCACAGTGCTCTGTCTTCACGGGGGAAGCCAATGAGACTGGGGGGCTGTGATGTAGGTCCTCAAATATGCCATCAAAGGGAAGGGGCCAGGATGTTGTTTATGTTGTATTTGGGGCTTATATTGCTAAGGAGCTTTATGCATACCCATAAGTAATTAAAAAATATCTGCTTAAAGTTCACTTTGATTTACCTAAGTAAACATAGCCTATGGGGCAGAAAAATCTAGTTTTGCCTTAAATCCTGCTGTGATGCTTTGAATCGTGTCATCCTCCAAAATAATCAGTATTTTGAAGCCCTGAAGCCCTAGGAGCACAGCACGGGACTGTATTTGGAGGAGGGTCTTTAAAGAGGGGATTATGGTAAAATGAGCTTATTAGTGTGGACCTTAATCCTACGGGACTGGGGTCCTTATAAGAAGAGGGGAAGAGGACACAGACATGCACAGAGGGATGACCATGTGAGGACACGGTGGGTGGTGGGGGGAAACACAGGTGTCTACACTCCAAGGGAAGAGGCCTCAGGAGGAACCAGCCTCAACCCCAGCTGGATCTCAGAGTCCCAGCCTCCAGGACAAGGAAGGAAAGGAATAAATATGTGTTATTTAAGGCACCTCGTCTGAGATACTTTGTTACAGCAGCCCTAGCAAACTACTGCACTTGGTGATTTATCCTTTAGCATCCTATTACATGTAAAAAGAAATGTTTCCAGGGGAAAGATCGCAAAGGAACACACATGCACCTGCACACACAATCAGCACACACAAAGCACGTTGCTCTCCGATTCTTGCTTTGTGGGAAGACCCCATTCCGAGCTGCCAGTGAAATGAAAGGAGAACTGTGCTTCTCCCCGAATTTCTTTTTCTGTTTCTAATTAACTGCATGGTGGGGGTTAAATATTTTACAATTCTAAAGAGAGAGAACCACTCTTTGAGAACCTTGTATCAGTAACACAGGGTAAATGGGAAGAAATCCCATATCCATTTCAGCTCCTGCTTCCAAATCCTTTGACAAAATTGAAGAATCCTTTCAGGAGCTCAGAACGCTGATGTATTCACAAACGACTGCAGCAGCCACCTCCTTGCAATTCTCTGGGCACAATTACTGCTAACGCGACCAGTGAATACAAATTAGCAGATAAAAGAGATAGCGAGAGCACCTTAAATTAGCCTTCCTGTAGGGGATGCTCCTGCACTCCCCACGAGGATCCGGGAGGCTTCGACAGAGACTCGAAAAAGTGGGGAGAATGAGACTGTATTTCCTGCCCTTAGTGATTCAGGTGAAAACAATTAGAAGCATAATTGACGATGCTATCTGAGTTTCTATGGCGCAAATCTATTCAAGGCTTTGAAAGGAAGCCTGCATCCAAGGGAAGTCCTCGGCTTCTCTGATTTTGTTCGTGAAGGCATTTTCAGGGCATCATAAGCTAAATGATATCGTGTTGATGACTATTAACGATTAACGCTGGTCTACTGTTAAAATGCCCCGCAGGTGCTCTCTGGCATGCATAAGGACAGCACGAGCCTCTCCGGAAACAGCTAGCTAGAACTGGGATGTCGCTTTCCAAAAGGAAATGAAAGGTCACAGACAGAAGCGCGAAAAATAAAGACTCTGAAGTCCGATATACACTTAGGTCTCAAGATAGAACACAAAAGCCATGAGCTGTTCTAAATTCAAAACCACCTCCTCTCTCATCAGGCAGATAGTGGGCAAACTTATTTGGTAGAGATTATTTTACATCACTGGAATCGTGTTCTATGTTCATTCAAATCTCATGCTTACTTCAATGATCTAGAATTTATTTCCTGGGATTAAAAAAATGTTTTTTCTTTAATTGCCGAGGTGACAAATGAAGGTGTGCTGCTATTGCCATTCGGTCCTGGAACTTTATATATATATATATATATATATATATATATATATGGCATAATTATATATTCATATACCATTACATGTAAATTAATATTCTAATATTATATCGCTGTATGCAAATTAATGTTAGTATATTATAATCATATATATTAATATTTATACGTAATTATATGTGAATTAATGTTTGTGTATTATATAATTGTCCATCAATTAATATTTATATGTCACATATAAATTAATATTTATATATTATGCTACTGTATAAATTAAGATTAATATAATATTTATATGTGATTATATGTTAATGAGATATTAATTATGATGATATTTTATATTACATAAAAGACATAAATATAGATATTACAAGTGTTATATATTACATAAAAGACATAAATATATATTTTGTATTATATGTATATACCTGCATATAAGTATTCACGTGTTACATATTTACATATTTACACACATAAACTCAAATATATACTTATCAATAAAGAATATGCAATTCTACATAGTTCTTAACTGTAACAATGCATAGATGAAGTTTTGATCATGTCCCCAAATACCTGATGCCTTCATTACTAATAGACTAAAACAAAGAATTATTTGTGTTCTTGTACTGAGCATTTGTCTAATCCAGGAAAATATGGTGGGGTTTTAACCAGTAAAGAAACCGCGAATGTGACAGTGTACCTGTGGAGTTGTGGTCACATGCAGACACAGGTATCTGACACCGGATGAAGTCTGGGGTGAATCAGAATCTCAGTGAGATGATGGGAATCTGATGTAGTGTGGGAATAACCCTGTCAAAGAGGTGATCATTAAACTAGGTTGTTGCCCTGGAGACAGTGGAAGAGAAAGGGGGAAATGGGAAGGGTACCTGCCTGAACATTAGCATAAAGAAAGCAAAGTTGAAGAAAACCCAACAAAGAAGCCATCAGAAATGACGGGTCAGAAAGTAACAGCCTGACTTTGTTAACTCAGAGTGAAATTCTATGATAAAAAGTCACAGTGGGGGGAGAAAGAGGAAACGCTGACTGTGTCAATCTTTTGTATTTGCAAACTCAAGGGCCTTGAATGTTATTTTATTGTTATCTGGAATAGTATTTATCTAGTTATTAGGGAAGGTAATCATTTTATATGTATTTTCTTTATTCCAATTTTTCTTTTTCTTTTTTTTTTTTTAAGGATTTTATTTATGTATTCATGAAACACAGAGAGAGAGGCAGAGACACAGGCAGAAGGAGAAGTAGGCTCACTGCAGGGAACCCAATGTGGGACTCAATCCTGGGATTCCTCTGGGGCTCCAGGATCACTACCTGAGCCCAAAGCAGACACTCAATCACCGAGCCACCCAGGAGTCTGTATTCCAATTTTTCTATTATGACTTTGGCTTCCCTATTTCCTTTTAATTCCCTTCCACTGTTATCTTTTTTCTGCTTACTTTGGGTTTGACACGTTCTTATTGTAGTTTCTAAACAAGGAAGCAGGGGTCACTGATTTAAGACCTTCATTCTTTCTTAACATAGTTATTTAAACCTATACATTTGTACTAAGTTCTGCTTTAGCATCATCTTACACATCTACTAATTATACTTCCATTGTGTTCAAAGTACTTTCTGATTTCCCTTCTCATTTCTTCTTTGACCCACAGGTAATTTACAAATGTGTTATTTAGTTTCCAATATTGGTGGATTTTTTAGAAACGTTTCAATTTTTATTATAACTTAATAATAATTAAGTTATTATTATTATTATTATATTATAATTATATATATATAATATATTATATTGTGTTCAGGTAACTGAACTGTGTTCAGTTCAGTGTTCAGGTAACATATATGAGTTGATTTGTTTGTTTACAGACACTTGTTTATAGGTCCAGAATACGGTCTACTGTTTGATCATGTGTACCAAACATCTTAAAAGTAAGCTGAAAAATATCTATACGCTGCAAAAGTACGTAACATGCAACAAAGTAAATTTGGCAATGTCTGGCATCCACACAAAAACTTTCAGGCATGGGAAACAGTTGAAAAAATATAACAGATAAGGGTAAGTTTAAAAATACACACACACAAATTGATAAAAAAAAATGGATCCTTAAATGACACAGAGGGTGGAATATGTACAGTAGCATTAAATAGTTATTACAGCTGTATTTCATAAGCTCACAAAGCTAATGATATGAAAGATAAGTAAAACACCCATACCAAACATCCAGATGTGAGAACTAGATTGAGATGTATATAGTTGACCAATTCATTGAAAGGAATTAACAGTAGATTAGACTATGCAGGAAAAAGGGATAGTGAACTTAAAGATAGGGCAATAAAAATTCTATGAAATAAAACAGAGAAAGAAAGTTTTCAAAAATGAACAGACTTCTGGGAGCTGTGGAAAAACATTAAACACCCTAATATACATCCAATTGAAGAGGATCACAGGAACAATTCTTAAAGAAAAAATCACAAATCATTTTCCATTTTTGATATAAATTTATAATCCCAAACATCAAGACATTCAGTCAACCCCAAATACAAACATCATGAATTAAACTCCAATTTATTGAAGTTGTAAGATGATGTGAAAGCAGGGTTTCAGAGAAATGCATAGTATTCCATAATCAAGTTGCTAAAAAGTAGTGATTAAGAGAAAAATCTTAACACATCCAGACATAAGAGACAGGTTACATATCATGAGACAATATAAAAAAAAAGATTGGAAAGATTTCTTGTGAAAAACAAGGCAAGCAAGAAGATAGTGGAATAGCAGCTATTAGGTACCAAGGGACAAAAAAGTCAATGTAGAATCATAGAACCAGCAAATATATCTTTTAAAATCAAAGAAGATGTAGACATTTCAAATAGACAAAAGCAGAAGGAATTCATTAGCATAGGTTGCCCTGCAAGAAATATTAAGAGAATCCTTCAAAGAGAAAATATATCAGGTGTGATTATGGAAAAATGGATCTACACGATGGAAGGCAGCACATCAGGAAAACGTAACTACATGGATTAAATGTTAAGAGTTGGGGACACCTGGGTGGCTCAGTGGTTGAGCGTCAGAGTTCCAGGATCCAAGCCCACATTCCCTCTGCCTATGTCTCCCTGTGCCTTCTCTCTGTGTCTCTCGGGAATAAAGAAATAAAATCTTCTTTTAAAAAAGTGTAAGAATTATTTCTGATTATTTAAATCTCTTTAAAAGGTAATTGAATGTGTTTTTTATAAAGATCATATTTACTTATTTTGAGAGAGCACATAAGCAGGGGGAGAGGCAGACGGAAAGGGAGAGAGAGAATTTCAAACAGACACCAAGCTATGCATGTTCCTGACCAGGGGCTCATGACCCTGAGACCATGACCCCAGATGTAAACAAGAGTTGGACCATTCAACTGACTGAGCCACCCAGGCACCCCAAGAAAATTGAATGTTTAAATGAATATGATGTCAACATGAAAATTATAATGATATTGTTAAATGTTTTTACTACTTAAATCTCTGTTTTTAAATTTTTTTTTAATTATCTATTTTTTTATTTTTATTTTGAGACTGAACATGTCACTTACAGGGGAAGAGGGGCAGAGAGAGAGAAAATCTTCAGTAGGCTCCATGGTGCTGTACAGTAGGTAAGGTAGGTACAGCAATGCATGGGGCTCAATCTCACAACCTTAAGATCATGCATGACCTGAGCCAAAATCAGAGTCAGACACTCAACCCACTGAGTCACTCAGGTGTCCCCTACTTACATCTCTTTAGAACACAAATGAAAAAAAAATAATAAAAAAATAAAATAAAACACAAATGATTCTTTAAGCAAATCTGATCTGGTATGAAGAGAAAAGAAATACAAGTAAATTTTGTCGATATTCTCATACTCCCTGCCAAGTGTAATATCATTTGAGTGTTGCTATGATAAGTTAATGATATATACTATGAACCCTAAAGCAATCACCAAAATAACAAAACAAAGAGTACAGCTATCAAGCTTACAAGGAAGAAATAGAGGATCACAAACAAATATTCAAATAATACAGAAGAAGGCAAAAAAAAAAAAAAAAAAGGAAAATGAGAACAATGACAAAAACAAAAACCTCAAAATGAGACAAAAAAGCAGAAACCAATTGCAGATGGTGTTTAGACCTTGCCATATTGTTAATAACCTTAAATGTGAGTGGTCTGTGAACTCCGATTAAAAGCTGGGTTGATCAAGATGCACAAAGGCAAGCTCCAACTACATGATATGCTACCAACTACATATAAGGACTCCGCCTCTATATTTCTTGTAAAACACATTAAATTTAAAGACAGGAGGAGGTTAAATCTGGTGTAACTGTATTTCTATCACATAAAGGACTTTTCACAGCAAAGAATATGACCAGTGATACAGGTGGTTTCTTAACAATAAAAAGGCAAATTTATTAAGAGAATATAAAATCATAAATGCTTATGCACCTAATAACAGAGCCTCAAAAATGCAAAAAACAAACTGAGAGATATGCAAGGACCATCAGAGAAATTAATAATTTAAGTGAGGATTTAAAGATCCTTCCCTCAACAACTGATAGGAAAGTGAGAAAGAAAAATTAGTTAAGGATATCAGAGATTTGTTCAACGCTATCGCCAACTTCTCTTAACTATAATAATAAAACAACAGTCCACCCAAGAATACCCAAATAGGCATTTCTTTCAAGAGAACACAAGCTATATAGCATATTAGAACATATTCTGGGCCACAATATTTTTCTCAATAAATTTAAAATGATTTTGTTGATAATTTTAATAATGGAGAGATTCCAGAACGTTGAAAAAAATTATCTTTTGAATTTGTTTAGAGGGTTCTTGGCCATCTGTCATTGTTTTCTATATTCAACCTTACATTTATAATACTTACAATTTTTATTTTTTTTTATTTATTTTTTTTTAATATTTTATTTATTTATTTAGGATAGTCACAGAGAGAGAGAGAGAGAGAGAGGCAGAGACACAGGCAGAGGGAGAAGCAGGCTCCATGCACCGGGAGCCTGACGTGGGATGCGATCCCGGGTCTCCAGGAGCGGGCCCTGGGCCAAAGGCAGGCGCCAAACCGCTGCGCCACCCAGGGATCCCTACTTACAATTTTTAAAGATTAAAATCAAAGTTCTGTATTAAATATTCTCAGTTTTTATAATTTTGGCCTTTTATGTAATAAGTATCTTTTACTATTGTAGAATAAAAACCTAGTGAAATACATGGCTATCCATAAAGCCAGATTTTTGAACCGTAGAATTCCATTCCTACAAAAATCCAAAAACTATTTTTGTTCTTAAGGTATAACATCTTGAGAGGCTTCATTTGAAATTTCAGGCATGACAAAACACTATCAGAAAAGAATTTTTTTTTATATTATTCTCTGGTAAGCTGTAATAGTTTAACAAGTTGCGTTAAATGTGCAAAATAAAAGCTGACAAATTAAACACTAATTATTTTTTTTTAAAAAAAGCAAAAACAGCTGTCAGAGGCCTGAACAATTACCAGATTTCAAAGGACCCTGTATAAGTGCTTTACTCCAGTAATAAAATAACAGGTTTTGACTTTGGGGTGCCAAGAATCGTATATTAACAGAGAAATATATGAATTCTGACATAAAGAACACAGGAAACTGGAGTGATCAAGTCTGGAAGAGCTGTGCATGGTATTGTGATTTATATTAAGAAATACTTATTTGGTCTTCCGCTTCATTCTTACCACAGAGCTCCAGAAATCCTTGGAATTTCCTGGGGTAGGAGAATGACAAAGATGCCCTTGTTATGTTAATGAGGTGACTCTGAAGGATGGGGGCTGGTTGCCAGGGGAACCAACCACTTGATTAGAGAATTGAAACTTTCGGTCCCCGCCTCCCACCTCCAGGGAGGAGAGGAGCTGGAAGCTGATCAGTCTCCAATGTCCAGTGATTTTAGTCAATCGTACTTAAGTGATGAATGCTCTATAAAAACGCAAAAAAAATGACGGGATTCAGAGAGCTTCTGGGTTGTTGAACACATGGAGGCTTGGGGAGGGAGGTTCACCTTTGAAAAGGGCATGACAGCTCTGCACCCTTTCCCCACACCTGGCCCTATGCATCTCCTGAGTTACATCTGCTTATAAAAAAACTGGTGATCCAGTGAGTAACATGTTTCCCTGAGTTCTGTGAGCCACTTTAGCAGATTAATCCAACCCAAGAAGAAGAAGGGTGGTTAGAACCCTGATATTTAATCTTACGTTTATAATACTTAAATATAATAGCAAATGTCACCTGGGCAGTCAGAAGCCCAGGTGACAACCTGGACTTACAATTGGCATCTGAAGTTGGGGAGCAGTCTTGTAGGACTTGGGCCCTTACTGTGTGGGATCTGACCCTATTTCCTGGTAGGTGGTGTCAGAATTGGCTTGAATTGTGGAATAATCAGTCAGTGTTCCAGAACTGTTTGGTGTTGGGTGCAGAAGCCTTACTGAGAAAGGAGGAGTACGTGCAGCTGGGTAACACTCCGCAGCCCCACATCTACACGGCACAAGATGTCCAACACTTAGAGACTTTCATAATGAGCCGTTAGTGAGGCAACCTGTAGTCTTCAGAAACTATTCTAAAAGAGAAGGATATTGATAGGAGGCTCTTTGATCATCTCTTATTATGTGGGCTTTGGAAGCCAATAGAACATCTGTACGTTGGAATGCGTCCTTCTCAGGAGTGTTGGAGGTAATGACATCAGTAGGGATTCATCCTAGCAGAGACTGGACATTGAAGGGCGGGGCTAATTTATCTTAGCTGCTCATGGTTGGGGTAATGATGTAAATAGAACTCAACGTAGATCACATGACTTTTTTGACAGTCAATATGCCCAGAATTAACTACATCCTTCTCCGGGTGTGCCACATGGCAAAACCACAACTTTTCGACCTAAGACCAATCTAACATTTGATCCAAAATGCAATCCTATTGTTTTTTCACCCATCACAATTGCTCTTTTCTCCTTGGTACAGGCAATAGCAAAGGAGCCGGCTTTGGTTTGTGAGCTCAGACTTACTCTGAGTAGCTGGGGGTTACTGGTAGACAAGTTAGCACAAGCCTTGAGAAGAAGCCTGGTCCCTAAAACTATTCACTTTTAGATACGTTTGTGTTTGTTTTTCTTTTTTTTTTTTTTTTTTTTTTTTTTTAAATATTTTTTTAATTTTTATTTATTTATGATAGTCACAGAGGGAGAGAGAGGCAGAGACACGGGCAGAGGGAGAAGCAGGCTCCATGCACCGGGAGCCCGACGTGGGATTCGATCCCGGGTCTCCAGGATCGCGCCCTGGGCCAAAGGCAGGCGCCAAACCGCTGCGCCACCCAGGGATCCCTGTGTTTGTTTTTCTTTTCGGGAACAGGAGCAGCGCATGCAATCTTTACAAGATGATACAAATTTCAGAAAGTGTTTATATGTTTGCAAAGATTTCCCAATGGCTGGATGTTTGAAAGGACTGACCAGGCTCCATGGAGTTTATGTACGTAGAAGTTTCATTTAAAGAAAAGAGATAAGGTGAGAGAGAGAGTGAGAATCAGAGAGGAGAGAGATAGAGAGAGAGGGATAAAAGGGGAGACAGACACTCAGACACACAGGAATGGGAGAGACAAACATCAAGCCCCAAGAGACATTCGGGGCACAGGCTCCCGATCTTTACTGTCATATCAACCGTACTCTGTCTCAGAACCCGATCAACACCTGGAGGGGAATCTTGACTTCTCCTTCCCAAGACGCTCTTGGGAAGTTCCCAGGAAGCTTTGACTCTCCTGTGGAACCAAGCCAGGCTATCTACTTGATGAGGCCAGCCACACACCATGGGGATCACCATGGGAATTGTGGGCTTCAATATGCATCACAAATCCCACTACCCTCATCTTGTCCAAAAACCAATAGAAAGACAACAGCTTTTCCACTCCACCTGTAAGTCAAGTAGATCCTCTGTAATTTTTACATCTGTCTCGGGGACAATGCATTCAGGACCTAATTGAGGGAAGAAGATCCATTTATTCATCAAAAACTTGTCTCCATAGATCACATTTTACACTTCGATGCAATGAATGAGGACCTTAGGTCGATAAAACAAACACTGCAAACTTCTGGTACATATTGCTATTATTAACTATATTCACCAGGCTCGATATTAGAGGTTCGGAACATAGTCATCTTAAATTGGAGAGTCAATTATACACCAATAAATCTCTAAAAAACCCCAAACATTTCCATTAAGATTTGAAACTCCCCAACTTAAGCACCTTTGTTTCAAATAAGGAGTAGAGTGAGTGGCTTTGTTTGCTAAAACCAATTAGCTGCAACTTAGGGAAATACCATAAATGAACAACAGATACCACCAGTGTGAATTAAAAACAAAAAAATCCAAACACAAGAGGTTTAACTCCTGGGACTATCTCTTTCTTTATCCCCTAAAAGAGGCCTGCCCAGGTTAAAGGTCAGATCCCTGCCTCACTGAGAGTTTTGGTCTTTGGGGAAGGGCCTCTGTGTGGTCCCTGAAGTCACACACGTGTAACCACTGGGGTCTACATCAGGGGATGAAGTGGTTACATAAAGAGACTTTCGCCAGATGGGACTATTGTTTTACCACGAGAAATACTGGTTTAGACCAACTCAATTTGCTCATCCCCTCTCTTTTGTGCCAGAAGCTTCAGTATATCCATTGGACAAGCTCTCCAAATAGGTGAGCTGAAAGAAAAAGGCATCTCAAACTTAGCTGACCTCACAGACCAACAGCACCATCTACTCCCTCTTTCCCCCTTGGAAAGTCTCATTTTTGGAAATAGCGACCACATGCAAGAATTCTCAAGCCCATGGAGCTGTAGACACATCCAAGGAGCTTTTGGAAAACCTACATGACTGTTTGTCAGTCTTGACCTTCTGAAGACCTACAGCACCATCTACTCCCTCTTTTCCCCCTTGGAAAGTATCATTTTTGGAAATAGTGACCACAAGAATTCTCAAGCCCTGTGGAGCTGTAGACACTTCCAAGGAGCTTTTGGAAAACCTACATGCCTGTTTGTCAGTCTTGACCTTCTGAAGTCTGACCTTCTCCTCCAAGGAGATCCATGTGCCCTGGAGTTGCCCCTTCTGGAGGTTGGGGAGGTAGGAGACCTGCAGGCATTTTTTCTCTCCCTGTAAATATATTCATTTCTCAGAATCCCTTAGGTCACAATTACACATGTCGGCGAAAAGCATCACTGTTTGGATCATAGATGTCAAAATAATGCAAGCAGCAGTTCAACCTTACTTTGTCCTTAGATTACACCTAAACGGTTCCTTTTTGTTTTTATCTCTTTTTTTTTTTTTTAATTTCACATCGAGATGGCTCCCATTAAGTTCTAGCGGACCTCCAAACCCCCTGCCTGTCAAGGCATCAGCCTCCTGTTACAGATGATTTACATGATGGTGGCCAGACAATTTGCAGAAGTCAAGCAATTAATCAGGTAACTAAAAACGTTTTTACCAAAATAGTCAAGTAATTGAAACGTCCCTGAGAAGCCATAATTGATCTACATACTCCTGAGAAAATATCTGGATATTACATTAGCAGGTCACATTTTTTACCCCAAGTTTAAGACCCTGGGATATGTTAGTGCTGAGTTATACTCCTTTCATTAGAACCTCAAAACCTCACCCCTTTCCTTCCTCTCCAGAAAAGGAAGGTAGAAAATTTCAATGAAGTATCAAGACAGGAAGCCATGGTTTCTTTTTTAAAACCAATTACCCTAGCATCTTTTATTGAAGATCCATAGTATCTAATGTAATTTTTCCTGAGGGAGGGATAGAAATCTGAGTTTGCATTTAAAATAAAACAACAATATAGGAGTTCTCGCTGAAAACTAAACACATATGGGTTTATTGATTTTTTTTCAAATTAGGAAATAACACAACTGGGGGTTTCTTAGGGTAAATAAGTGGGATGGGAGATAGACTTTTCTAAAACTTCAGATGAGCATTCATAGGGGAGCAGGATGGCCCCACACGGCAAGTGAGAATTGTAGGGCCGGCGGGATCAAGGGGGATTGGCGGGATCAAGGGGGATCGGGAGGCACCAACAAAATGGCGGTGGACATCCCCAACCTGTGGCCCCCACCTCAGAACTTTCCCATCACCAGCAGATGGCCAAGACATGTCATCAAGGGAGCCTGGGCCTATGCAGGAAACCTAAACTGTACCTTACCCTGACCCCATATAGGGGCATAAGCAGTTATCGCCCCATACGGACTTCACCAGTAATATGCCCTAATACCTGTCACCCTATACAGACACCCAACTCCTTACCCCTCCCCTCTTAAAAAGCCCCCTTGCCCTCCCCTGCACCTGACTTCCCTGGCCCACAACTTCCTGCTCGCTCTCTCCCTCCCCTGCGGGCCAGGGAACCTCACTCAAGAACGCATCCCATTAAAAGCTTGCCTCGACCAACTTTGGCCTGGCCTCTCTATTTCCCTACCAACTAGATTAAACCTGACAAGAATATTTTCAGAGTGTCTCATCATAGACAGATGGGCTGCCACAGGTAGATGGGATTAGGTACCTTCTTAATTCTGGAATGTTCTGCACCAGTGGAAGGTCTGTATTGAATGGTACCTGGGACTGCTTAGTCTTTACGTGTGTGTGATCAAGCCCTTTGGCCCAGCTTAAAACACAGACTTACCGCAGGGATGGCTTCAGCGCCCCTATGTTGTCTTTCTTGGGATATCCCTTTCCATGATGTTTGTAAAATCAGACAGTTTCTAAAAGCAGTGTCCTAGAGAGCGTGCAAACATTCTACATTTAATGCTAGCACTTAGGCCACAGAAGCCAACACAACAGCATCAGGCTATCATGAAAAACGTTACCTCTATGAAACATATTTAAGAAGCGTCCAATGACACCATGAGACTATTTTACAGGATCGTCTAACACCTGTCTATTTGCTGTTTGTACTTGGAGCATCTCTGTTGAACGATGGTCAGGAAAGCAAAGACTGGGGACCAAGAAAATGGAGTTTCGGGAGAGTAGGAAGTGTTCTATGCCTTAAATTCTAGCAGCAGAAAAACCCATGTATAAAAATCACAGAAATGCAGATTACATTCCCCTCCCCACACTAGTGTTCTGAATGACCCATCGGTGTAACGATTCTTGTGTATTTGCCCTCTACAATGTAAATTCTTTTAAGCATTAAAAAAAAAAAAAAAAAAAAAAAAACACAATTCCAATTATCCCCAAATTGTGTGGAAAAGATGACCCTCTTTTACCTGAATCTACCTCGAATAAATAAGAGACTTTATTATGAAGGACAATGCCTCTTCGTGATTACAGAGAGATCAGTTTGTCCTTTATTCCAGGGTGTTAGCTATCATAATGTCAACGGGAGACTTCACTGCTGAAAAAATAGAATTCATACATTTAAGTCTGTTTTTCTTTTGTCTTTGGGGTGTACACGTCCAGGGACAGGCATATAAAATGTTGTGTTTTGCTTTAAGCAGCAGTAAGGATTGGGGTTCAGGCATGGCTAGACTTTGGCTGTTGGCTGACTGGCACGTTCACATTCATACTCTTAGAATAGCAGCTGCCATGTTTTGTGCTTCTGGCACACAAACTGTAGTATGAAGGGAAACAGGGACCAGGGCAAAACTTTATTGCGGTAGGTGGGCACCACAGTGTGGACGGTGAGCCCTACCCTGCTTCTGAGCTCTTGTCTGAATGCAAGGGACAGACTAACTTGGGTGGGTATTTGAGGAAATCTGGGACTTACATGCAGTCAGAAGAGCCACACATGTAATCGGGGATGGGGCAGATGTGCTCCTTACTGGAAAAATCAGAATAGTCCTTGTCGAGGAGCAGACATGTATTCATGTCGGGTCGCATCTCAGCTGAAGTGCTTCTATGGTCCAGCCATTGTCACTGCCACTGAGCTCACATATGCCATAGGCCGACTGTACATGCCACGATACCCTGCAACATGACTTCACACCTCAGCTACTGTGAGCTGCTCAAGGAAAAACCCTAGTCTTTTTTCTTCTTGGTTTTCCCATCACTTGGCAGAGTCAGAGTACATATGTAGTGTCTTTGTTTTACATGAAGGATGTTTTGGGAAGGTAGGTGCACATGGATGGAAGCAAGACACTCAAGAGTCTAGATTTTCGATACGGAAGATCTTGCATGTGAAAATGACAAGAAATGAGCCTTTTGGTCCCAAAAGCACTGGAAGGGCGGATACCTTTAAGTTTAAACATGAGACCAACGTAGCTAAACTGCCTGTAGGTCATCACTGTGGTGCCTCTTCCGGGAAACCGTGCCTGACTGTTCAAGGCCACGATGGGTGCCATGTTGGGAAAGATCATGGATTAGAAGATCTATGACCCCACGTTGGTTTTGCAATTTTCCAGAAGGAAGACATTGGGGTGGATTCTAGGTACAGTCTGAGTGATCGTGAAGGAGTAAAGTGAGGATGAAAACTTTTCTTTCCATAATGTAACTCTGTGGCCAAAATGAGATGGCATGCAAGGACTGTGGATAGAACAACAGATTTAGGAAATGCATTGTAGTACCTTTATATTTTTGGAATCTTGAGAGGAACAATGGAAACAGCTTTCAACTTCCATTGAGGAACCAATATGGCAGAGAACATTTATTTGCATGTTTTAAGTCTATTTAAATCTACTTTTAAAAAAATCATCCAACATATTTTTATTTTCAAAACATTTTTATGCGAAAAATTTGAGAATCAATCAATTAGTTCCCCAAAGGAAGTGGCCGCCTCGTATTCTACAGAGACCTCACATCCGGAGACTTCGACTCTGAAATCAGAGGGCCTGTTCAGAGGTCAGTGATATCGGATACAATTTAACTAGAAGCAAGACAAATTTGGAATTTAAAAAAAAAGTAGATTTCTATAGAATATTTTGCATCTGAGCTATTTCTGTACTTTATCTTGTTTTATTACTATTCAAACACTAATGACCTAGCGTTGGCTGAAAGTATCGCAGTAATTTACATGTGTGTTCATATTACATACTTGCAAGTAATTATTTGGAATTGATTTTATACTCACTCATCTTTGGCTTTTTAATCATAAAAATATTAAAATAAATTTACTCACAATTCTCCTCATTCAATTCCCCACTTCTTTCACATCACACGCTTCTATCCTGTTCAGATTCTATGATGCTTCCCGAAAGAATGCTATGGTTTTTCTGGCTTGAGATTCAAAAACTAAAAATGGTTAAAAGCCAGAGAAGGGGTAAAAAGGAAAAGGTTAAGACAATACGAGCTCCTCGTAATGCTGCCAGCTGATTATACACGTGGTCCCTGGGAAATGAAAAGGGCACGTCATCAAGGAGACAGTTTGTTTTCTCAAGTCTGTAAAGTAAGCACGTTCGTTTTCAGGGCTACAGACGGTCTACGGACGACAAGCTAACTCGATTCTGACCATGAAGTGCTTGCGGGGCAGAGAGGGCATCCCCGCCAGATCGCTGCCAAGGAGTAGGCAGCAGGGAGCATTCATTGAGGCATCCCCCCATTTTCTTGGCTGGTGTGTTTGTCTTCTTTCGGCTCTCAGAGATTCGACACAAGCCGTGGAATGCATTTTCGGATGGCGGGCGTTAGTTGGGCTGATATTGTAGAATGGAAGACTGATCTGGGAAAAGGTAGAGATTCTAAGCCCAGATGGTGTGGGGAGCAGGGATTGCTGAATGATGCCCTGGAGACTCTTCTGGGCAACCTGCTCGGGGGACTTTGGCAGGTGGGGACACCAGGAAGATAAATTGCATAGGTCTAAGTATCAAAGGCACAGAGGTGAATCGTTCGTTCAGAGAACAGGGAGTACCCTGAACAGGATGCCAGTCTCCTACAGCGGCCAGTGGCCTCTGCCCAGACTGATCTTGAAGAATGCAGGGGGAAGCAAGGAACAAAGCAGCTAAAGCCAGGCAGCCTGCAGCTGGGACTGTCTGAGCAGGTGTCGGCAGCTGTGGGCAGATGCTGGTCGCTGCCTTAGCCGAGGGCAGTCCCACCGGTCTGTGACATTAAACGAAGGGGCAAGATGGACTTCTGCTTTATTTGTCCCCCACTGTGGCCTTGTCTCCTGAGTCAAATAAATGTGGCATGGAAGCTGGAACTTGTGAGAAGCTGAGAAAAACAGGCATTGGGAGGATCCCTCCAGCAGTTGCAAGTGTGTCTCAAACTGCCCATTTGGGGATGAAAAGGGGAAGCATTATGTTGCCACAATCATGTCCTTGCTAAACTTGGCCCCCGATACACCTCGACACCTTTACACACTGTCGGCCCCAAGAGATTGGGAAGCCTACAGCTTTCAGAGACTGTGAGATTCTGAAAACAATTTTTTAGTAGTGCACAGAAAAATGTCCGAAAGACCACGTGGGTGTCAGAGAGACCATTAAAAATACAAGTTTTTTTCCTAAGCCCTTACAGACCATTACAAATATAGACCGTGTATTAACTCATAAGAACGCTCAAGAAATACTAAACATAAAGTATCCCAGAAACCACGCTGTCTGCCTCTTACTCTGTATTGTATTGACATGGGTGGGCGCTAATTTATACATTTAAGAAGGTAGGCAAGACATTCCTGCATATTTAATAAAACATATGAACATACATACATAAATTAAGTGCTGGGTTATAGGAGGTATCGTAAGAAAAATTCCAAAGTATTAACTAGAACTAAATCAAGACGCTATGTTGAAATAAATTGGGGGAATTGACATAAAAAATGGAGGGAATTACATCCTCAAAAATTTAAATTGGAAAGCAGACTATCTCAAAGTGATGATCTACATCCTACATAAAGGTGATAATGAGTAGAGTAGCATAAATCCCAAGGATGTAAAGGGAAAGAGATAACATAAGAGAAGAAATAACCCATAGAGATGATAAAGGTACGATTGGGAAATTCAACACAACCAAGAGTTGTTCTTTGAAAACACAAGGAGTAAAAGATGTGTACCTCTGGCACCACTAAGAGATTAGGAGACAAAATACAAAGAAGTAGTGATATTTGTCAATTATTTCTTAATTAAGGTGCAGAACAATACAAAGGATGAAGGTTTTAAATATAGGAGGGGTCACCGCTACAGATAAAGCAGAGATCATTCACAACTTCATGGACTCTGATGTCCAGAAGGAATGTGACAGCAAAGCTCAAGAATTATTTTTAGGGCTGGCTTACCAAGAGGTAACAAGATTGAAAACTGCATACGTTGAAATCACTACAGCAGTGGTTAAAAGGCTTCCAACAGAGAGAATATCCATAGGCTGTTCAAGAAGTAGATCAGTCCACCTTTATACAAAGAAAAGAAAGAAAGAAAGAAAGAAAGAAAGAAAGAAAGAAAGAAAGAAAGAAAAGAAAAGAAAAGAAAAGAAAAAGAAAAAACAAAGAAACAGAAACAGTGAAAATATAATGACCCCTATGCTACTCGTAAGGCTGATGTGAATTTAACCCTGAAGCTGATAAATAGACAGTGCAGGGAAAAAACTAACCAAACAAGAAATCCACTGTACTTACAAATTTGGCTTTGAAAATCAAAGGGCCATAATTGTGAACATACGTTATCCAAAAAAGTACAAAATAAAAGAGGGTCTTGTGACCTAATTGGGGGTGTCCCTGCGTAGCAGAGATTTATAATTAGAAAATCTGGAAATGCAGTTTATCATGGAGCTGGATTTTGACAAAAAACTATAATCAACTGGATGGAAGGAGAAAAAACAATGATGGTATTTGAGTGTCCCATCTCAAAAAAGTCTGTAATTAGGAATGAAATGGAATTTACTCTGGGGACTGCAGGAATTTATTGAAATGGCAGAGCACATACCACCTGAAATGGGAAGGCACCGTCTTTATACGGGGTGGAGAAGAAGATGCATGGCTTGAGATGATTTTTACTAACCCTGCAGAACTTGACAAGTATGAATGAAGCCGCTGACATGAAACGTACGTTGGGACGTGGACTGAAACCATCCTTCATGCCTTGTGGGTGGGAAGAGTAAACTGGGGAAGACTCTTTGAAAAACAGGTTAGCCGGACCTAAAGCAGGACGTGGGCAGAGCCTGGAGCCGGGCGTGTGCTGTTCACACAGATGGTAGACATCTAAACTAAAAGTGTGAGCTCCACCAGATGGCAGACGGCCCCGTTTACCCGGATTTGCAAAAGGCAAAGAAAATGAAATGCACATACTCATCGTGAAACAACAGTTCACTTAACGGAAGGAAGAAAATCCTAAACGCGGGATTTTTTTGCGGAGATGTGAAGTTTAACTCAAGATGGGGAGACCTGTTCGGGAGGAGGTTGTTCAAGAAATTAATCTTCGTCACGATCCTCGGTTTTGTTTGGTGTGGTGGGCTGTGGATGCTTACATCATCTAGGCAAATAAGTAGAAAGAATGGGCCAGCAAGGAGCGCGCATGAGCCGGGTATTTGGATTAACCAACTGGTGTCCACGTGGGTGCCTATATAAACCAAATATAATTTAACGGTTTGTAGGGCGACTTTGTGGAGGGGGGATAAATATCATAGACCATAGGGCAGCCCTGGTGGCTCAGTGGTTTAGCACCACCTTCAGCCCAGGGTGTGATCCTGGGGACCCCGGGATCGAGTCCCACGAGGGGATCCCTGCATGGAGCCTGCTTCCCCCTCTGCCTGTGTCTCTGCCTTTCTCTATGTGTCCCTCATGAATAAATAAATAAAATCTTTAAAAAATATATCATAGACCATAGAAGTGCAGAGATAACCACAGCACGATACACGTAGGGGTCCCTAAGCACCCTTCAAGTGGTGTGTGTATGTGTGCACACCTGCATACACCGCAAGAGCTCAACCCTCAAGTCCATGTGTATTTGGGGGAAAAAAAAAAGAGAAATTGAAGGTAACTGATATACAATAGGATGTTTCTTCCCCGAAAACGATTTTCTGGGAACCATATTGCAGATTCTTGATGCTGCATTTTCTTTATTGTGTTGAGCAGAAAGGATGAATGGTTGGACTTCAGCAATATAGACCCTTCCCACAACAACAGAAACACGTAGGGGGCCGAGAGCGTTTTCCGGTCAGTGCTGAATGCATTTACATGGCGAAACACGCCTGCTCAAATGAGATCCTTGGAAATGAAAAAATAGAATAAAATAGAATAAAATAAAATGCAATAAAATAAAATAAAATAAAGATTGATCAACCAGAAAAGCCTTAGGGAAAAAAACATTCTGAACCCACACTTTATTGACAATGTATTAAACTTGGATGTTGGTGAATATTTTCTGAATTTGGTCTTTCCAAAATAATATGCACCTCGGGCTTGTAAAACGGAAACTAGCACAGGATATGAATTTCCCTGGTTTCCAGGGGTTTACTTTTGTACAGGAAGAGATTATTAAAAACTCAAAGATGATTTAATTTAATTAGTAGCCTACTTAGCAATTAGAAAACTCTTTGACCAACATTGTATAAACTGTTTTTTCCCATATTTTAGCACAGATATTTTATTTATTATTATTATTTATTTTCCCCATATTTTAGCACAGATTCTTTATTTTTTTTCAAGATTTTATTTATTTACTTATTTATTTAATTCATGGGAGACAGAGAGAGAGAGAGGCAGACACACAAGCTGAGGGAGAAGCAGGCTTCCTGCGGGGAACTCGATGCGGGGCTTGATTCCAGGACCCCGGGGTCATGCCCTGAGCCAAAGGCAGATACCCAACCACTGAGCCACAGATATTTTAAAATGTGGCAGGTAGTAAGAAAAACAAAAGGTGAATCAAGTACGTGTCAAATCAAAGCAGCTAATAGACGTCAGTGAAAAAAACTCAACAGAAATATCTTTGTACCAAGTCTAGGAAACACATTTTCCTTGATGCCTCAGCTGGGAGTAAAAGGTCTACTCACAGGGATTGCAAGTGAAACAATTAAGTAGAAAGCTGCAGTTTGAAAGCCTCTGGACGTTTACTTATTTTTATTTTTCAGTAATCTTGAAAGCCTCTGGATATTTGTAAAGGTACTGATGTTGGTTGCAAAACCAACGCCAGCCTGGCTCACTTCACGCAGGACACTTGTACCGCCAGCCCTCAGCGAGCTGAAGAAGGTACAGAACGTAGCATTTGACTTGTGACAACACTGTTTTTTTCCCCTGAATGCTGACCATGGAAGACTTGTCATTTGAGTTCTGACTTTTTTTTCCCCCAAACATAGCGTTCCCCATAGCATCAGGGGAGCTCGATGAAATTGGCTCTTTGTTCCATTCCAAGGGAATTAGCAGCTCCAAGATGGTGTGCGGGAAGAGGATGCTCTGGAGATTTATAATGTCAACAAGTGCCCCACGTGAACTGGATGCCGAGGGTAGATAGTTCACACCCAGTGCAACAGGCCCAGGCCAGTGCTCACACATCTAGGACACGCAACAGCTGGCTCCCAATATTCCCTGGGTGTGGCTCAACCTGCAGCTGAGTTGGGCGTGAAGAATGGAGGCCATGGCGAGAAAGAGAGTCAGCGGTAGCAACACATGAGATAGAATTGAGGGTGTTCTAGATTTCAGTTTACTTAATTCCTCTTCACCCCCATGCTTACGGCAAATTTTGAAATTCGGTGAACTGTATCTCTATCATTATTCATGAGGTCATGAGTCCCCCCACCCCACACCATGCCCCACAACCAGGAGCTGGGTTCCAGCAAGTGAGTGGCACATGGAGTGATTTCAAAGATGCCGAATGTTCTCCAGGACGGAGATGCCTTCTCGGAAATTAGAAGGTCGATTCCTAAGATCACATGATCTGGGCATCTTTAAAAGGAAGTTATCTGGGCTCCAGAAGGTCATAACACCTTACAGACAACGACAGCTTTTTTTTCACATCTTGAAGATAATCCTAAAAGCTCATAAAACGTGTGATGCTTTTGTGGGTACCTGGAAACTTAGCTCCAGTGAAAACTTTGATGATTACATGAAAGAAGTGGGAGTGGGCTTCGCCACCAGGAAAGTGGCTGGCATGGCCAAACCCAACAGGATCATCAGTGTAAACGGGGATGTGATCACCATTAAATCGGAAAGCACCTTTAAAAATACAGAGATTTCCTTCAAACTGGGCCAGGAATTTGATGAAGTTACTGCGGATTACAGAAACGTAAAGAGCATCATAACCTTAGATGGAGGTGTCCTGGTACAGGTGCAGAAGTGGGATGGAGAATCAACTACCATAAAGAGAAAACAAGTGGATGATAAACTGGTGGTGGAATGTATCAGGAAAGGCGTCACTTCTACCAGAATTTATGAGAGAGCATAATCCAAGGGACATCGAGCTGAAGTTTGCATTGAACTCTACAACATTCTGTTGGACATATTGTCCAGACATGTATTGTTGTTTTCTACTAATTAACAAGCAACCGATTTCCCCCAAATGATCTTATTCAATATGGATATGTTTGTTAAATAAAACCTTTTAGATATAGAGAAAAAAAAAATTAGAAAGTCCTCGCTCATGGAGACACGTCCCCAGCACAGGAGGATCCACAGAGGTGCCAGCCTCTGGCAAGCCTGATCAGCCTCCACTGAGTCACTGGCATTCAAATAGATGCATTTGCCTGTCCGGAGGCTTCGGACAGAGGTCATCGCCACATACTATGCATATTCTCTCTAGGAGGGGACATTTCACTCAGTCCACGATTCTTATTTTGTCATTAGCAAATGTCTGACATTGTTCACGAGCCCATCTTAATATCCATTTTTGTGTGTGGCCTTCTGTTTGGCACACGGAGAAGAGAATATTGAATGCTGTTTTACAGCAGATGAACTAATCTGATAGAGTTTCCTTGCTTTGGAGGTGCCAAGTTTTATTGTTTTTCAATTCAATTTTGTACAGAAAGTAATTCTGTCTGTAGCTTTAGGAGCTAAGATATCTGCCAGGACATACACACACACACACACACACACAAATCCACCATATTTGAGGGGAATTTGGGGAAGAATATGAAAGACCAAGCAACCAACTGGGAGATATTCTGCGATATTATTATTTGAAGATGTAAAGCTATCCCCTGAGCACACCCCAACTAGTCAAGATAGCAACTTAGATAATGGATTCGATAGAATCAATAACCCATAACCGCGTTTCTCCCGGACAACTGAATTTTTGGTTTGAGTCTTCAGCACCTAACACAGTATCATTGAAATTCCTGGATGGATGAATGAATGAGTGAGTCTATTTCAGGTTGTTACCACCATCCTATTATTTTTTTGATTATTGAGTACACAATACCTGACATACGGTGCTTTTTTTTTTTTTTTTTTTTGTGCATTTGAAATCTGAAATGAGCTCTAAAGTAAAGCTCAAGGACGTTGTCAACTTGTTTGTTGGTGTTGGTTGGATCTTCCGGGAAGCACAGGTTGGGGTAAACATAGAAGTGCCAGCGGTTAATTGGGGGTAAGAATATGATACACAGGAGATGCGCATAAAAGGCAAGGGGTAGAAGGAGAAGCAGAATCGAACAACGGGAGCTGCAGACAGACATGGCACCACCAACACAGAGAGAGGATCTGAAGCACAGTTTGCCTATTAACCGAGTCCCACATGGGAAGAAATGGTGAGAACCCTCTCTTGCTTGGGTGTAACTGGAGCTTGACCCTAAAGCATGGAAGCTGCAGCTCTCGGGCCTTGTACTCTTTGCAACCAAAATCCCAAGTCACACAGGGAGGTCTGAATGGTCTCTTAGGCCATCACACCTATGGGACTAGCAGAAAAAGAGCAGAAAGGAGCAGGATTCAGCCCTTAAAACTCCAGGAGACTGCAAAGAAAGTTGCAAATAATGAGATTTTAGTGCCCGTGCAAGCCATTGTGTCAGGTGTCCACTCTGAGCAACTTGCAGTACGAGGCAAGATGCAAGCGGCTCTACTGAGAATCGAAGGTTGCTGGGAAGAAGAATCCGAAGATTTTACACTAGAATCTCAAGTACCGCAACCACGAGCTAGCTCGGACATCTGTGTTTCTGCAACTGACCTGCCGGGAAGAATCACAGGAGCAGAGGGTAAAAATACCACCTCCCGATATCCTGAGGAGTCCTCAGCGGGGAGGTGTGAGACACAGAGCACTTGAGGACCAAAGCCTTGAACCTCACAGGACTGCTGTTCACGGCAACCACCTTGCTCTGAGCATCCCAACTACTTCCAGCTCCCAGAATAGGCTTCTTAGATTCCATGTGCAGGATGCTCCTGTCCTGTAGAGCTATGGGGCGTAAGGCCTTCTATCTGCGCTTTTTCTCTTCGTTCCTTGAAGAACAGCTAATAAATATCAAATCTCTGTTCAGAAGTATCTGACAATGGACATATCCATCCAGGAAAGCTCTGCCACACATCAGAAAAAATTACACATCAGAAAAAATTACATCAGTAATTTACGTGTATGCATTGCCAAAATGCTAAAAGCTTAGGATTATGAAAACCTTTTGCTACGGGAAAAAAAAATATATGTCTACTTTTTAAGCAAGATTTTACTGTTTCCTCAGAAGTCCCAATGAATGCTCAATATTATCAGAAGCCTTCTCTATTTTCACAAGTCAATAATGATCTAGGATGAAATAATGTAATTCACATCAAAAAGGGGTCTTCAAGGGGCACCTGGGTGGCTCAGTGGTTGAGTGTCTGCCTTCGGCTCAGGACTTCTCTCTCTGCCTGTGTCTCTGCATCTCTCATGAATAAGTAAACAAAATCTTTAAAAAGAAAAAGGGTCTTCAGTGAGTTCTAGACAACTTATTTGAGGTGGTGGAACTTGGAACAGGTTGAGAGGGTGAGAATGGGGGGTTGCATACTTTATCGTTTACAACGGTAAAAATAACCAACATGAAAATCCTCAAAAATGTAGACTTCTCATGTTCCTTGTGCCTCTGAAGTGCAGCTACACATCAAAGCTTGTGGGTAGTGCACAAGGGAGATTGGCACTGTAGCATTTAAAAAACCAGCTAAATGCCTAAAATTGCAAATCAGATGTCTGTAGGCATATCTTATTGTACATCCATTTCTGTTTGTGATCAAATAAGCATTAGGATCCAAGCAAAATAAATTAGTAATTCTGAGCAGAAAATGAGGTTTGATTTATGACCTGAACATCTCACTTGGCAATAGCCTGAAACACTTGTAACATTCCTTAAAACTGAAATTGACCCTCTTTTCTCAAAGAGCGTAATTTGAAACACCTTACAACCAATTATTCCCAAATTAAATTATTTAAAATGTACACAAGACAAGGTGCATTGGTTAATATGTACCCGGATCATTTGCTAATGAAGAGTGAAACAATTTCTGAAGGTGTTTATAGAATGACCAGTATTTATTCAACAGAAATCTAATGAATTGAGGGTAAAAGCAAGTGCTATAGTGTGTCTTTCAATCTGGTTTTGTTTGCTTGTTTTTAATTATTAATGAGGCTCACAGTATTGTAGATGAATGTTGACAGACACAGTTAAGATGTGACTAGGTACAAAGGAGTTGTCTTGAAAATGTACTGGAAACAAAAAAAAAAAAAAACAAGACTTGCTTTATATTCCTTTTTTATGTTTTCTAAGCACTATTAATATTTCTGGGTCCTCTGTTTTAATCACTTTCAAAAAACCTGTTGATTTTAGGGTACCTGAGTGACTCAGTGGTTGAACATCTGCCTTTGGCTTGAGTCATGAGCCCAGGAGTCCCACATCGGGCTCCCTATAGGGAGACACTGATTCTCCCTCTGCCTGTGTCTCTGCCTCTCTCTGTGTGTCTGTCATGAATAAATAAATAAAATCTGTTGATCTCTTCAATGGAACAGCCATAATCTGCTGCCATCTTAATCTGAGTTGGAAAAGGGAGCCTGCCATGTTGTGTCCATGTGTCCTTCAATGTCCTGAAGAAAGAACCAACCTATGTGGTCCCACATGGGAAGATGGGTGCTCACGTGGAAACCATCATGGTGGGGGCCACTTCAGAAGACTTGCCTTCTACTTGCCTCTACTCCAATATGCTTTCTGCTCCCCGAGTCCAACGGAACTCATTTCAAGAAATTAGTGACAAAACCAATTCCATTGTGTACTCCGGAAATTACTTAAGAATATTCCTCAAAGAGAAACTACTCCTTTCTTTGCTGTAAAGCATTCTTGACATCTTAATTTGGTTTGAAATTTCTCTTTATCCATAGCTGGGTGTGTGTGTGTGTGTGTGTGTGTGTGTGTGTATGCGGTGTGTTTTTCTACTTCCTCTTCCCCAGTCAAAAACACCAAAAAAATTCTACTTGGAGAACAAATCCATTACAGAAACTTGAGAGTCTCCGTTTTAGAAGTGGGACTCGGAATCATCATGAAAGACAAGAAAAAACATATCCCTAAAGGTTGCTGGAACAAACCACATAACGTTTTCTTATTTATTTAATTTTTTATTTACTTACTATTTATTTATTTATTTATTTATTTATTTATTTATTTATTTATTTATTTTAGCATGTTAGATTTTCAATGACTAGTATTTTCAGAAAAATACGCTTTGGATTTCAAGGGGTGCTTTCATCATAACATTGAAACCTGTGGGGATCCCTGGGCGGCGCAGCGGTTTAGCGCCTGCCTTTGGCCCAGGGCGCGGTCCTGGAGACCCGGGATCAAATCCCACGTCGGGCTCCGGGTGCATGGAGCCTGCTTCTGTCTCTGCCTCTCTCTCTCTCTCTCTGTGGGACTATCATAAATAAATAAAAATTAAAAAAAAAAAAAAAGAAACCTGTGGGCTGGATGCAATATTAACAGAATGGACTTTGTGAGTAATATTGCCATCTGTCGAGAAGCCCCAAGAGATGAGCGGCTCTGTTCTCATACAAAGTACTGCTTTTAGAGCCCCTGACTTTATAGGATCTGTTTATATTTATGCAGAATTGAGGGGATTCACCCTCTCAGATGTCCTTCCTACAGTTCCCGAGAAGTAGGCATGAAAGGTCCACTTGGGAACATCAGCTAGTGAGGTCTCTGGTTCTGCAAATACCAATTTATACCAACTTTCTGGTTTTCACCCACCCAACGTATGGCCATGGAGATCCTCAATGGTTTGGTTACAGAGGAGAGATTGTGAACGTTAACGTTGATATTTGTGAAAGAGACTATTTTATACAAAATCCTTTATGAAAGAAGAGAGACATATGAGGGATGATATCAGCAAGCAGACTGTACCTCAATCTAGGAGACAATAAATGGAAGGACAGATTGCACCGTGGTCCCTATGGACGGAAACTCTTGGTTTATGCCTGTGAAGATACCTGGCTGGAACAGATTGTTTTCCCCCTCATAAAATCTGCCTGTGTTTGTGTTTATGTCGGTGACCTGTTGTTCTTTTGGGTGAACACCTACGCCTTTACACCAGTTTAACGGTGGTTGTTGTGGTCCAGTAAACGCACGTAGATGAGTCAGACAGAAAACTCTGAATGACCCAGTAATTTGGCGCTCTGAGAAATGCATATTGCTCATTGGATTTAACCTTCATGGAGGGAACCTCGAGAGTTCAGGCAAAGAAAAGGAACTTGCACTTGGTAATATATTAGTTAACATGAACTGAAAGATTTTTTAAAGGTACTTTGTGGCACTTTTCTGTCATTAATGAGCTCTCCACAGAAAGTAAACCCTGGCTGGCCCAAAGGGCTGTCCATCTGGATGACACTACCAGCTTTAGAGGCAAATGTGAGGATTATATTAAAATATGTGGAGTTGGATTATGTCCAAGTAGGACTGCACTTGTCCTCATTTTCTGGAGGAAGACCGAAACTGAAGAACTGGTTGATGCACATGCCCAGAGGTATGAAAAATACATAAATGCAAGCATGTGCATTTGCACATAGCGATATTTGTGGTCAATATGGGGATGTCTCAGAAGACCAGACACAAGGGTCACCTGTAAGACAAGACAGGAAGCAGGGTAAACATTGGAGGAGGCACCACAGTGCAACGGGCTGCAGGAAGTCCTACAGAGTAAAGGAACAGGGCAGCACTCAGTTATATAAAATAACAGAGAAGATAAAATGTTAGCTGTGGGGACTTGAGCTATTACCCAGGAGGAGAATCTGGGGTCAGAGATCTCCAATCAAACTCACTCCCTTGCATGAGCTGGATTAGGTCAGCAGCCCTGGAAAGGGTTGCTTCCCAACGAGATCAGTGAGCATGGAAACTTGATTTGGAAACTTGGCAGCAGCTAAGAGAAGCAAAGAGTCTGGAGGACGGCATCGATCCCCATGGCCAGGGAAAACCATATAAAACCTATCAAGAGATAAATGCACATCCCTTCCCAGTAGAGAAAACAAGGGCTCTAACAGATAAGTCACAGAATCTCAACTAAATAGACATATGTGTGCTGCACCCTCAACTAACAAAATGAAAGAGAAAGTGTAAAGGATAGGGAAGATGCCTCTTTTTTTTTTTTTTTTTTTTTTGGAAGATGCCTCTTGAAGCAGTTTTAGGAAATTTAGTATACGGAAGCTTGTTCCCCACTTTAACAAAGTAGTGAATTCTTAATCTAGGAGATGGCAAACGTTTTCTGTAAAGTGTCAGACAGGAAATATAATGACTTTGCCACCATATGGTGTCTGTTACAATTATTCAACTCTGCCTTTGTTGCATGAAGGCAGCCACAGACAATACGTAAAAGAATGGGCATGGCTGTGTGCCGATAAAACTTTATTTACAAGGACATCAAGGGGGCCAGAATTGATCTATGGGCTATAATTTGCTGGCACAGGTTTCCCATGCTACCTAGCATAAGCACCTCTTGGGAGATTAGGAACTCAGCCCCAAGACCTGTGGAAAGGGAAGCTGTATCTGTTTTTGTTTGTTTCCTAGGGTTTTTTTTTTTTTTTTTTAATTTTTAAATCTGTATTGATTGATTCATTGATTGGTGAGTGAAAGTATAGAAGTTTATGAAGTAAGGATACAGAGAAAGCTCTCAGGAGTGAGAGGGGTCCCGACAGGGTGGCCACTAAGGGCCTGTAGGGTTGGCCTTTTATCGGGTTTGTTTTTTTTTATAGAGAGAGCACAAGTAGGTGGGAGGGGCAGAGGGAAAAGGAGAGAGATAATCTTAAGCAGGCTCCATGCTCACCATAGAGCCCAATGTAGGGTTTTACCTCACCACCCTGAGATCATGACATGAGCAGAAATGAGGAGTTAGACACTCCATTGACTGAGCCACCCAGGGGCCCCTAAGAGAAGATGTAAGAAGATGCACAAGCAAACATTATAGAATGCATTTCAAACTGCTCTGATTTGCTGGGACAGCTTATAAGATTCAGGGGATGTAAAGTGACAATAGACTCATGCCCCCCACACATAGATATACATACACACACACACACACACACACAGGTTTTTGTTGTTGTTGTTGGTTTTTTTGTTTTTTTTTTTGTTTTTTTGTTTTGTTTTTTTTTACTCACAGTGTTTGAAAAGCACTGCTCCAACACTTGGTCATTAATGGTATTAATTTTTAACAATACCAGTAATTCCCTAGTCAGAAGAAATATATTCATTGTTGATACGACATGAAAAATTGTTATGAAAGTCCCCAAGGGGAGAAAAACAAATGGACTCCATAAGGAAACAACAGTAAAAGGATGTAAAAAAGAAGAATCCCTGTTGTCTCCAGTCTGTGTGTCTATAGCGAGTGAGGACTGACAGCCAGGGCCGTCCTTCCAGACCTGCCATGAATGAACCATCTTCCGTGTCAGGACAACATCACCACTGGGGTTATTTGTGCTGCCAGGCTACCACCGCTCTTGGATTGGAAGCAAAGAGGGGAAGGCTGCATACAGGAATTGGTAACAACCATCCATAAGAAGCCCCAGAAGTAGGACAGGGTGGGGCGGGGTGGGGGGAGTCGGCCCCAGAGTATCTGGGAGGAACCCTAGCCACTCAAGGAGGTGAAGAGCCAAACTCAATGTCTCCAAAGGGCAGGATCAATGAGCAGAGAAAACTCATTCTGGGGAAGCCGCACTTGCAGGTCTGACCTCAAAGAACTGTGAAGCCTTAGTGGGAAAATGCAGCACACTCCCTGCTCGTGCGTGGATGGTGAATGGCTGAGAGCTACAGAGAGATACAGATGTAGGGCTTAGATATAGATACATGGGTCATAGAACTATATAAATGTAGATGTAAGCAGTAGAGATACAGGGACATACACGCAGGTGACATGTAGATATAAATGTGCAGTAGATTTAGCTGTAGATGGTAGAGACGCACTCAACGCACACGGATGTTAGATGTACACATACATCTCTACGGTTGGGTCTACACCTACTCCCGTTTCAACCTCTGTAGCTCTACTGCTACCTTGGACTGGAGCTTCCTACAGAGAACTCACTCTCATGCAACTTCACACTTGGCCTTCTTCAGGTGCACCAGAATGTTCTACTGACACGATTAACCACAACACACCTAATCGCTGGCTCTGAAACACTCCCTGCTCTGCATAACCCAGATAAGAAACCAGTTGCAAGACTCACGGTTAAAAGGGAAACTGCACCTCTTACCATACATTTTTGTGACTCTTGTTTATAGTACTTATGGATCAGGGTAGCCCAGGGGGCTCAGCGGTTTAGCGCCGCCTTCAGCCCAGGGCATGATCCTGGAGACCTGGGATCAGGTCCTGCATCGGGGTCCCTGCATAGAGCATGCTTCTCCCTCTGCCTGTGTCTCTGTCTCTCTCTCCCTCTCTCTGTGTGCATCTCTCGTGAATGAATAAATTAAATAACTCAATGGATCAGAACTTAAGTTGCACATCTCCAGACACTGAGCCAGAAAAGGAAGAAATGGTGCATCGTGGAAAATATAAACAGCTAACGTGATCATACTTACGGAGTAAGCTGTATTCCATGTGGCGTGTTTAGACACATGTGCCTTCTCCTTCCGTGTCAAAAGTTTTGTTCCTGTGTACTTGAAAATGTTTTCTTCTCTTGTCATGTTTGGGAATCAGTTCCATCTGCATGGCTGCTTACTTCTTAGAAGAGGAGACAAAGAGGAATCTTCAGGAAACATTGAGAATATAAAGGGTAGACCGTCTGGTTACGCAATGTAATCTAGAAGGATGCAGATGCAGGAAGAGTCATTGCAAGTGTCATTGTGGCTCCAATATGGGAGTTCAGGATGTTGATACGCATACTCACACACACAAAATGTCATAATCCTACACATTCCGTGTACCTAGGACAACTGAGCAACCACAGCCGTGCAATGAACAAAGAGCCGCCTACCTGAATACCATCACCCATCTGACGAGTGAAATTTCCACGAAGAAAAAAAAAATCACTGTTCTTCTCTCTTGACGATTTCTAGCAAAACTAATGAACCTTATTCAGCCAACACAGCAAACAGCAAAACGAAAAATACAGAAACTTGGTGGTATATCCCCATCAATCTTGGTTTACCATTACAAGCCAAAATATACCAAAATACCTAACAAATGAGACTTAATGAGCGCCTCTCTGCAAATAACCTCAATCTTGTGTTTAAGTCAAAAATATGGTGAAGATAGAAGGTATTATTATGGAATAGAAGAATTAAGACCATAATTTTGCCCTTAAATAAGTGCATTGAACAGGGAATGTATTCAAGTGTCTAGAACGGTCTCAAATTGAACCTCTGCATACACATCACTTAACGTTCTCATCATCAATTTCTGTTCATTTTCCCAAAAATCCCTTGCTTCTCCGTGCTTCTCTCTGAGCAACTACCAAAAATGTCATTGATGTTTTCAACAATTAGCCTGTTGTCTTGGGACAAGACACAGCAACTACAATATAGGACCTTGTAGCTATGTGATTATTTCCCCTCTGAGATTCCAAGTAAGCACAATTAGCAAAGTCGGCTTGCCAGCTGTCAATGCAGAGTGGAGGAAGCGGGTGTGAGACGTTCCCATTTGCTAACTTAGCAAAAAAGAAGGGGGATGATGGGTCACAGTAGCACCTCGTCGCATGTTCAAGAAATTCCTCAAGCACAGACTGATGGGTACAGCCATAGGTGAGCTTTACTCTGCCTTACATTTTAACCATCTTTGTGCTTCTCTTGGGTTCCCCCAAATCTCTCAGAACTCACCAATTTCCAATACGGTCCACTATTCATTGACTGAGAACCTGCCAGCTGAATGCTGGATTAGGTAATTTGCAATAAAGTATATTAACCTAAGGATTTGCACATTCAAGAATTAGTTGCCTATTAACACAGCATAATCCCTTAAGACTAAATACCAATAGTTAAAGTTCAGGTAAATGTGCTTGAAAGATTTTGAGGCATGATCTTGAGGTATGTTAAAATGTTAAAAAAAAAGAAAAAAAAAACCCTTAGCCTTACTTTAGAGAATCAATTCAAGTTCCAATCAATGTTTGATTAAATCTGCATGCACGTTTAAATGCTAGTTGTGGAAAGAAATAGATCAATGTGGAATAATTTTACAGTGATTATTTTTATTTAAATATATGTAATAGATCTCTACACAAATTATATCTAAGACTTATGTGTTACTCGTACAATTTAATTCAGAACATCTGAACAGAATATGGATGGTGATGAAAATTTAAGGAAAGGGGGAATTCCTGGTTTGTTATCGAAATCAAGTTTTGAACCAACAAGCTTCAGAGGCAATCTCTAAAATTCCTGCATTATGAAAAAAAAGAGAGAAAGAGAAGAAAAGAGAGAAAAAAGAACCCACCTACATGGTCACAGTAAGGCCAAAAGTGCTTGCATATGGAATAAAATTTTACTATAAAATAGCATCAATTATTAATAGCATTTTGTGTATTCTAAATGAAAACAATGCATTTTTCAAGAGGAGATGCTACAAGTAGATATCGGTAATGTTCTCTGGCAGATCAAAACGTTTGCTAGCAATATACAGAAACAGGTACGAAATGGACACTTTTAACACATTTTGCTGCATTTATGTCTCATGTAATGGATGCTATTTTACACCCCACCTTATCGGGGTGTTGGAGTTTAATTCAACTGGGTCCTGACCATCCATAAGTAAGTGATGTTAGGAACGTTCCTCAGTCTCTCGGAGTCTATTTCCCCATATATATAAAAAAAGAAATAAACTAAATTTGATCAATATGTGCAACACAGAGCTCAGCTGCAAGGCTTTTATCTGGTCAAAAGAGGAAAAGAACAAAGAGTATAAGATATATCCTGTCTTGTAAATGGGTCACCACTAAAACTCCAACCTTGCCTGTCATGAGGATCCCCTGGCCTTTCTTGAAATCTGTCATATGAAGAGTGGTTCCAGACAACACTCAGACAACAAGCTGGACAAGCCAAGGAGGTGATTTGGTGTTTTTTCCCTAGAGAGATGTCCATAAGGGTTGGAGTCAAGTCAATATTCTTTTCGATTTTCTAGGAGGCAAGACTTCCTAGGCTCTTGCCAGCAGACCCCCTGAACCTCCTTGGTATGGGGAGTAAAGCAGATTCCTTTAATGTGTTGGGGATGACATGTAACTCAACAGTGACAAATCAATGGTAGATGGGTGGATGGATAGGTAGATAATAGATGACAGGTAGATGGTAGATAAGATGACTGACAGATGATATAGTTGGTGGGTGAGGGTACATGATAGATAGATAGATAGATAGATAGATAGATAGATAGATAGATATAGATAGATTTAGATAGATAGATAATTGATAGATGATAGATAATTGATAAATGATAGATTGATAGAAGGATAGATAGAGGATTGATAGATGATAGATAGATAGATAGATAGATAGATAGATAGATAGATAGAATGGATGCATACATAGGATAGATGGAGAGACGGATAGATAGATGATGGGTGGATGGATGGTTGGATGGATGGATAACAGACAGAAATATAGTTTGTTGATGATACATGATAAATACATAGATAATAGGTAATAGATTATAGGTGGAAGGTAGGTAGTAGGTAGTTATGAATAGATGATTGACAGATGATAGATTAGTTAAATAGATGAGAGAGAAGGAGAATATACCAAGTCAGACATGAAAATTTAGTGTACAAAGTAATATGAGGTGACACCTCAAGTGAGGTGTACAAACAGTAACCGCCCCTTTTAAAAACGTAACATCCTGTTAACTGTGTAATTCGGGGTAATGTCTGTCAAGACATAAGCCTGCTCACAAATTCCTCCATGTTTTTGCAGCCAACCCTTCCATGTTACTCCTGTCCCCAAGCCAACACAGATCCATGTGCTGCACTCGCATTGGTCTTCTCCACAATTTCATGTAAATGCCGCCACGCGTGTAGGTAGACGTTCGTGCTTAACTTTGATCACATGGCCTCGTTTCTGAAATTCATCTCTGTTGTTGCATTTTATTAGCTATGTTCCCTTTGATTGATGAATCCTATTTATTGTATAAGTGGATAAACAACACTTGTAGGTGCATTCAGTAGGTGATGAACGTATGGCTTGCTTCCATTTTTTTTTTTCTATTTTGAATGAAAATGCCATAAATTCATGTGCACGCCTCAGACAGACATGTGTTCACCTCTCTGGTAGATACCTACGACTGACTTTTGCAGGGTTATGTGATTAGTTTATGTTCACATTTGATTAACAGTCTCACTGCTTTCCAAATGGGTAAAATAGATTATGAAGAGTCAATTTCTAGAAATTTGTATTTTTAACACTCGATTACAAATGCTAGCAAATGATGGTGTTACTATTAAGGTTTTGCTGGTCTAGGGAAAAAATTCTATGTATTTATTTTTAAGTTAGAATTTTACTACCTGATGGTTTAAATGTTCTTTTTATATGCACAACACATGGTTAGTCAAATGGTTAATCTAAGAATAAGTGTACAGAAACATCTAATTTCCCCCAGGACCACAGAATTCCTTTAGAATATTTGATTCCGGGTGCAGAGACTATTACTGCAAACCTACATCTCCAATAGATGGCTTATCCTAATTTACCACCTTATTATCTGTAAAAATGCAGCATATATTGAAAGACATTTTGAAGACAGATGGCTTTTAAAATTTATCCTATTTGATTTTAGATCACAGCATGTGTGTCAAAAGAACACAAACTCAGTAATCATCACCTCTGGAGTTACTTTCTCTATTCCATGCCCTTGGAGTGCGTAATAAATAATTTTGAAGAACGGATGACTAATTTTCCATGCATCAATTTCCTTTTCTACAATTTTTCTCCACGATGTTCTGATTCTTTTCCATTCATCACGATAGCGAACAAGACTCTCACTGATGGCTGTAAACCACTGAGCAAAGACACAGTTTGTGTAGAAGATAATTTTTTGTAAAGGTGTCAGTTTGCTCTGGAAGATGATTTAAAACGAAGAACAATTTTTTTTATGAATGTATGCCTTTGCAGAAGGCAGAGTTCACTGTTCTTCAAAATGATTCATTGATGAGACTCATTATGTACCTTGTAGTACGACATCTTCATGGAGTATCAATTTACGGGGGGAGTGTTTGATGATAGATGATTGTCTAACGAGGCACATTGAAAGCATGTTAAGTCCAAACTTACTACGCTTTGTAAGTATTTGTTGATTCTACTTAACACTGCCCATATAGTTACCCGCTTTCAGAGGCGGCCAAAAATATCCAGATAAATAATTACATGTTTAAGCACAACAGTTAACGTGTATTCGAGTGTCGATCTTTGCCCTCGGATGAAATTCCATCCAACGTTTCACGACGATACCAAAAGTGACCCTAGTGATGCTCTCCCTTTTGTAAGGTGGATGATGTTGTGTTTATCATTCCTGATTGAACAAATTAAACCTAATTGGGTCTTCTTCAGTTACGAATGATTACTTTGAGCTTTCTACAGGAGCTTCTTTTTCCCTGCAAAAGCAAGGTCAATGTAAACTATTAAGAGAATTAGTCGCTGTACCGGTTGAATATGTAATTTCAAGTACTCTTCAGAGAATTCTCAAGTTATGAAATCCCTCACGGTTAATTGTTGAAGAATATTCATCAGAACCTCAAGCTGCAAGGACAGAACTTATTTCTTCATTAAAATAAGGCAAGAGAGAAATAGGGTTTAGAAGAAAGCTGCCCCATTAAATCTCTTGACGTGCCGCGTTCCTTTGCTTAAAAAAAATATCCTGGGCTTGTGAATATATGTGGCCTTTGCATTTTAAATATGGTTTGTTGATTCTCTTATCAATGGGTGTTTAGTTGAGTAGGAATGTTAACTTGATCTATTTCCTCACCCCAAAATTGGCTTCTAATTCAGAGGGCGGTTGTTACACCGTCGGAAGATTCACATGAGACTAAACAAAATGCAACCTCATTGGATAAATTCATTGACCCGGGTATTGGAGATCCAAAAGCTGGGCCTACAGAAATTCTTGATTTTTGTTTCTAAATCCATTCTTCAAGATTTAGCAAAGAGTCCCCAGATATATTGAACCTTGTTTTCCCCAATTAAGATGTGTAGCCTGTTTACAATGGTGAATCAACAAAGGCATGCCCAACACTGCAAAACCTCAACAGAGTTGAGGTTTCAAGAATTAATACTGATTTAGGCATGCCCATAGGGCGTGTGGTTATCGGCAGAACACAATTATCCGCCCAAATAATTCAGAAAAAAAAAAAAACACGTATATTTTGCTTTAGAATAGATTTACGCTTTTAACGTAGAATTTAGTGGTAGCTTAATTTGGGGGAATTTACTTAATGTTAATGAAATAAGTACAGAAGGACCCAGATGTTACTACATTAGTGCATTTTTGAAACATACAGAAAAATTGCACTGCATTAGCTGGAGTGAAGAGCAACTTGTATTTATACAACAAATCCTGAATTCTCATTGGCTTTTTGCAAGAAAGGTATATAAATTCCTCCTGGCTTTATGCAAGAAAGGTATAGATATATGTGTATCTACACATATATATTTTTAAAGAAAGATGTGTATATATATTTTTATAATAATATTTTAAAATATGTGTATATGTATATATTTTTTAAGCAGGCTTCACACTAACCCTAAGCCCGAATCCACAACTTGAGGTAAAGATCTGAACTGAGATCAAGAGCTGGACACTAGTGAGCCACACATGTGCCCTGAAAAGGTATATTTTTTTCTATCAGTTATGTTGATCACATGGATGGAGCTCAGGTATCTGGTCCCCTGTTTCTTCTTCTCAGATATGGGACATGTATCTGAATCTTCTGGGCATTGGAAAACATACTCATTTCCAATTCTAAATTATTCTACAATAATATTTATGCTTTTATTTAAAGATTTAATTTGTTTATTTATTTATTTATTTATTTATTTATTTATTTATTTGAGAGAGAGGGAGAATGAGCACAAGCAGGGGGAAGAGGCGGAGGGAAAGGGAGAAGCAGACTCCTCACTGAATGAGAAGCCCAATGCAGGGAATCGATCCCAGACCCTGAGATCATGATCTGAGCCAAAGGCAGACACTTCACCAACTGAGCCACCCAGGTGCCCCTCTACAATAATATTTAAACTCAAACCTTATATACACATCTAATTATATACTATTTTCTATGATTTATAAATATGCATGTATATGTATATTTATATCCATGTATTTTTAAAGATTTTCCACAAGAGGTGTCAGCCCAAACATAGGATTATGTAAGTAACTTTTTTCTCTGAACATCGTTTTCAAGGTATATTCTTGTTGAGACTCATGTTTATCTATCATGCATGTGTATGGGTACATCTGTGTGGGTAAATGCGTGTTACTTATTTCTAACTAGTGTCACATGCCTCTATATTAAGAAGCCATGAAGTCTTTATCACTCTGTTGAATAGTAAGATCGCTTCTTGCTTATTTTTCAGAATATTCAAACTATTAAGTGGAAGCTCCAAGTATCTCCCAAAGCATTGACTGATGTCAAGTGCTTAATGTGAAAGCTTGTATTTCTATGGGAGATGCAACATGTCAAGAACAAACAGAGCTCAGATTTTTTTTTTTCCTCTTTACGGTAATTCCAGAATGACCAATGTCCAATACCTGGTAGATACATGTCCCGTTTTTGTGAGCTGTCTTGAACCACAAACGCCAATAAACGTCAGCGCCATCTTGTTTCGATGATGGCAGTCCCCCTTTATGCATGCAGGCTCCATCCAGAGGAGGAAGGATGAACATCCCAGACATGGCCAGGTGCAGCTCAGGAGAGGTGTTATTTTGGTCTTCATCCCTCACTCCCTGCAGCCACCAGAAGGGAATGTGTCCTCTTACTTCCTGGGAGGAGCAACTTGCCTAGTCATCTTCTCTCCAGATGGAAACATCCAATCTTGGATTTCAGGGACGACAATCCGAAGCCACTCACAATCACTCTTGTTGCAATCATGGACCAACAGAATGGAAGGAGGAAGCAAGTAATGGAACCCAAGAGAAACCTGCATCATTGGGTTTACAAATCCCTTCAAGACTGACTCCCCGCCTATAGGAAATCTTTGCTGACCAAGTGCAGTCCTTATTCAACAGTCTCAGAGATTGATGGGGCATAATGAAAGATCAATTAATGTCATTTGGTCGGCTAACTGATGAACTTCACAGTCTTCTGTAAAAACCTCGCTAAAAAAGCCAAAGTAAACTGCAACAATCTTTAAAATTCTCCACCACCGTGGAAGATCTTGCCGCTCGGCCATGATTTTCTTCACAACCCATGCGGTTCACAGATACACCCATTCTTACACCCATTCTCACCCATTCTTACTGCAATGGCAGTGAGCATCTGGTTAGTATTTGTTGCATTGAAAGAATTCATGAATATTTTGAGCCTAGACTTGTAATAATTATTTTAAGTCTATTGCATATATTTGTAACATTCCTTGTAATGGAGTCTGATTTTTATCAGTACAAAAGATTGTTTCTCCCAAGAATTGTTCATTCTTGACAGTCAACCCTCCTTGTTGGGATTCACAAGCCCTTTATTTTTTAAAATGCAGCCACTGTTGTACTTTTGATAAACTCTTAATCTTTTCAAATCGCTGAAGATTCCTTTATTGATTTTTTTCCCCCTCAGTGGAAATTATCTTCCCATTTTAAATTACATGTGAGTAGAATTTTGACGGGCAAATGCTATTTGATATTATGGCTCGTATCAGCACGCTCATCCTTTAAAAATACACAAGGCTATAATCTTCAGTGTTATTTCACAATGCGCCTGTAGGAATCATTACACACCTCCACGAACATTTACTGCTTATTAACAGGATTCCATATATTCCCCTCACAGAAGAGCTGGAATAAATATACACTATTAATATTTAAAGGATTCATGTGACATTAACTTTGTTTTGCTGTTTTTTTTTTTTTCATTGATGCATAGTTGGATTTGCCTATAGCAACTGTTTTATGAAATACTGCATCTTTCAACACCACCCTGGTCCTCGGAGTTAGGCTGCGTGCCAGGATTGGCACAATCGTCACTGGGGTTTGGGTCCTGGGTGGGGATAACTTATGCCAGACAGCTGCACAAGGTAGACACGTGAAGGATGGACCAGGGAACTCAGCCCTTGTACTTACCTAGAACGTGAGAGGGACATATCTGGTGATACCGGATATGATGATATGACATATTATATATATATATCACATGACGTTATCTATCTCAAGGGGATTAATGAAAGGCAGTCTGCTTTTGAAACCTAATTTGGAACACGATACCATAATTCGTGAACTGAATTTCCAATCCATATGATGATGATATATATATATATGATATGATATATGTGTTGATGACAAATATGATGTGATGATATGACAGATGTATGGTGTAATATGAAATATTGACATATGTGATGTATGACGTGATATGCTGTGATGATATGTTGGGTGTATGGTATGACATGCTCTGTGAAATAGATCATATGACACATGATATGATGTGATGATTATTGTATGACATGCTGTGATATATGACATGACACATGATATGATGTGATGATATGACATATGGCATGTGATATTTGCAATACATGATACAATATATGATGTATGACATGATGTATGATACATGATAGGAAACGTATGATATACAATGTGAGGGTATGGCATATGTGACGATGGCATGACACATGGCATATGATATATATGATAATATATGATCCATGTATCACGTGGCACATGATACTATGAGACTTATGATATACAAGGTAATGATACGGCATATATGATATATGGTGTGATGATAGGACATATATGACATATGTGATGGGATATGATGCATACATGATATAATTATATAGTATCATTTCATCATATGGATTGGAATACCCATATGCTGAAATGGCTTGTTTCTAATCCATCGCTATATGCACATATCAGATCATCAATATCATATGATATATATGGATATCTACATATATATTCCAGTCCTGCCTTCCGTCTCTTGCGATGGGGTTTTCATGGGGACAGCATTGGGGTCTGCTTGGATGTTTCTCTTGCCCATGTCATGTCTGGTTCTGAAATATCCATATCAATCTCTAAAGCTCTTACAAATTCTAATTAATTAAGGGCTTCCCATTAATGAATCCATTTCTGTTTAAACCAGCTGGAAGGCTTCTTTGAAAAATGCTGATCTCGTAATAGGAGCCTGATTCTCCTAGCTTTAATTAGTGGTTCGGTTAATGATGTTGCTAGTGAGCTCTGGGACGGGCACATTCCCAAGGAGTCCCAGAACATCTCAAAGGCACGGGAAATCTTTCCCAGCCCTCCTACCCCTTTGCAGTCCCGGATTTCGTCTGTCCTTGATTTGTGCCTGTTTATTCGCATAAACAGAAAGTGGCGTCTTGAATCTAAAAGACAGGTCGCTACCGTCCAATTTTACGATGAGGGAATTAGTGCAAAGAAAGGCACATTCATCTCAAGAGCATTAATTAAAGGCAGTCTGTTTTTAAAACTACCTTGGTGCGCATTTCCACATTTTTGAACTGAATTTCCAGGCACACAGATGACTCCTCCAAACTTGACAAAAAGCCACAACCTCTCGTTACACCCGTGTGTTCTCTCGAGAGCCATCACTCGGGGTATCTGAGGGCTCATCCATGGTACATTCCTTTACGCAATTGAGGGCAGTTTTTGTTTCAGATTTTTCTTCTTTGCTCCATGTTGGAAGAATGTCTGGTTATTACCAAAATTTCCCCAGGGTTAATACTCCCAGGTACCTTCCAATTCCAGCATCCTTCTCTGCCAATAACCGTGTCTGCTTTCCCATGCGGTGCCAACGTCGGAAGAAGCCCGGGTATGTTGATGAAGACTTGTGACACAGACGGGCCTCTGATGAAGATACAAATAATGCAGTCTTCCTGGATTAGCTTTTCCAGGAAACAGGAATATTCCTCACCCACAGGGAGCTTAGATCCAAAGCCAACCATTGGTGTTCTTAATCTGGATATCTAAAGGAGCGAGCAGATTTTCAAGAAGAAACAAAACACCCATGAACCTACCACACTCAAATAATGTTGCGATGGAGTCTTTACACCTTCTATGTATGGAGGGAAATCATGGAAACATTTGGGATCATATGGGACTTGCAACTGTGTGTTCTGCTCATTTAATACTGTTTCTTCTTTTTCCCCCCAAAGCATTCCATGTCATGAGATGTGTAAGAAGAGCTTTAAAAAGAACTGGTGGCAAACAGGTGCCCATTTAGAAGGATGCTCATTCATACCAGGAAGACAAAGTGCAGCACGTCAGCAGAAATGTTTTATCAAGAAAATTGAAAAATCAGGGGTGCAGGGGGGTGGTTCAGCTAGTTACGCGTCTGCCTTCAGATCAGGTCATAATATCCGGGTCCTGGGATCAAGTCCAGCATCGGGTTCCCTGCTCGTCGGGGAGTCTGCTTCTCCCTCTCCCTCTGCTCGCGCGCTCGCTCTATCTCAAATAAATAAATAAAATCTTTAAAAAAAAAAGAGAAAATGGCGAAATGAAGGCGGACTTAGCTACACCAGTGAGGTAAACTGCATGCTTCATAATTGCGATGTTCTGGTGAGAATTTCCCCACTTGACAGTGACCTAACGTAACTTGCTTTTGAGAAGTCTACATGACAGGAACCAAAAATGGCCTATTATTTTGTTTTCATCTTTGAAACCTCCATGTGATTAGAAGTGCGTAGCTACCCATTTCACTGGAAATTGCTGGTGACGAGCCAGGGGATTTTTCTGCAGCACTCAATAGATGCATTGTCATTTCACCTGATTGAGTTCCCTACAAGCTTATCCAGAAGGAAAGGTTCTTGGTACCGAGATTTGTTGAGAAGTGTCCCCAGGAGAAATTAGTAAGAAGGTGGGGGAAATTTACTAGTAATTTTCTTTCTTTTTGATAAGGAACGGTGAGATTGTTTTCCCACAATGGCTATGCCATTTACATTCCCATCAGGAATGAGACAATTTCCAATCTCTCATATCCTTGCCTAGATTTGTTTCCCCCTTTGTCCTTCCTTCCCTCCTTCCTTCCTTCCTTCCTTCCTTCCTTCCTTCCTTCCTTCCTTCCTTCCTTCCTTCCCTCCTGAGTAGAACCATCCTAGTGGGTGTGACATAGCATGGATGGACCTTGGAAACATACCCAGTAGAACAGTTTGTGTATATATATATATATATATATATATATATATATATATATATACACACACATAAAAATGGCTAGAATGGTCAATGTGATGTTGTGTGTATTTTATCACAAATGAGAGAGCAGGGGGATCCCTGGGTGGCGCAGTGGTTTAGCGCCTGCCTTTGGACCAGGGCGCGATCCTGGAGACCCAGGATCGAATCCCACGCCGGGCTCCCAGTGCATGGAGCCTGCTTCTCCCTCTGCCTGTGTCTATGCCTCTCTCTCTCTCTCTCTCTCTCGGTGTGACTATCATAAAACAAACAAACAAACAAAAAAAAAAACAAAAACACACACAAAAAAAAGAAAAAGAAAACAAATGAGAGAGCAAAACAATGAATCTAGTAACGTTACGGATTTATCGAATCCTCATATCCTACACCTGAAACTACTAACACACTGTGTGTCTGTTGTACTTACATTTTTTAAATGAATAAAAATTTTAAAAACAGTAAATGCAAGAAATTTTGCCAGCCTACCTGAGATGTGACCAGAACAGCTTTCCACAGCGTATAAAAGTTTCATGCAGCTGCTTTTTAAAAATTACTGTGTTGCTACATTCATTAAACAATAGAAATTGATCTGGCAATTCTGAGCTCCAGGTGGGGCAGGGCTGAGCTTCCTCCAGAAGCTCCAGGGGAGGGTCCTTCCTGCCTCTTCCAGCTTCTGGGGCTCCAGGTATCCCCGGGCTGGTGGCTACAGCCCTTCCATCTTCCAAGCTTCCAATCTCTCTGCCCACTGTCCCTTCTCCTTCACTTCTGTGTCTTTGCAAACTCCTACTTGCCTCCCTCAAATATGGAGCCCTGAGATGACATTGGGCTTTTACCGAGATGATCCAGGATACTTTCCCAATTGCAAGACATTTCATCATATCAGCAACGTCCCTTTTGCCACAACTTATCGTGAGATTCTGGGCATTAGGATCTGGGAGGTTGCCTTCAGCTTACTACTTGCAAGCTGACGTTGCTTGCATTATTGCTGCATTATTAAAACAAACTCCTTTTTCACCTGCATGTGCCTTCTTGGTGGTTTTCGAATACAGGACATTGATATATTAGCATAGAGAAACCCCAAAGAACAATAAACGCAAGAGCGGTTCTCTCTCTTTGCTATCCTATTTCCATTTTCTTTGGGTACATATAAGACTCAGAAGAGGAACTGCTGGATCATATGGTAGATCTAATCATTTTTTTTCTTTTTTAAGGGACTTGCACGGCATTTTCCTTACAATGGCAACCATATATGTATGTATATATCTGCGCCAAATTAACATGCTGTACTCCTTAAACTTACATAATGTTATATGCTACACATAGCCAATAAAAATCTGAATAAAAATTTTTAGAAGTTAATTACAACCAAAAAACCAATACAGAGACCACGTTCCAAGTAAAAGTCCTCAAAGGCCAACTGTTCGGTGAAAAAAGCTCTTATTTTCCAGCACTCCCTACCCTCCATTAGATAAAAGAGGCTAGCTAAGAAGCTTAAAGCACCTCCAGATCAATTCCTGATGTGCGTGCTCACAATACCCATATTTGGGTTACGGGCCATGCCTCGGGTTTTCTGTGAAGGAGAGATGGGATCTGGCTGCCTTTATAATGATGCACACGGAGGTTCCGTACCTTCCACCAGAGACTGAGCAACACTCATGTAAATGATTTCAATCTACCGCATGGTAGTTCACTGCCCAGAGTTTAATAACTCAACTGTGAGTCGCTGGAAATGCAAGACCCGAGCTTTATATTTTTCGAAAGTCCCTTTGACTTGAGAGTCCTGTGTTTCAGGTTGTTCCAGGGAAAGGGAAGGATGCCTCGGAGCGATACTTTATCATCGGTCTGCATGTACAACGGGGCTGCGTTGGAAATCTTTTCCCCCTACCAGTAGAAACGAGCTATAACTTGTATTTCAAGCCCTTTATGAAAAAGCATAATCTTTATATCCAAGGTTAAGGAGGACAAGAAGAATGTTGTTTTTTTATTTTTTTATTTTTTTTATTTTTATTTATTTATGATAGTCACACACAGAGAGAGCGGCAGAGACATAGGCAGAGGGAGAAGCAGGCTCCATGCACCAGGAGCCTGACGTGGGATTCGATCCCGGGTCTCCAGGATCGCGCCCTGGGCCAAAGGCAGGCGCCGAACCGTTGCGCCACCCAGGGATCCTGAATGTTGTTTTATTTAAAAAAAAAAATTTAAATATCCGTTGGTAAGGATTGGTCAAATTTCATCTTCCATCCATAACAGTATCTCTGAAAGCAGGAATTGTGCATCAATCGGTTATGTATCTAGAGAAAAAAAGCTAAGGAACTTCCAACAAATTCATTCCATTTAATGTCTCAGATAATCTCCTATTCGTTTATTCCCTCTTTCTTCCTCTTATCATTTATTTACCAGACATTTATTGAACACCTGGTCAGCAAAAGAAAATCGAGATGTATGACGCAACTTGAAGACCTCACAATGCAAAGAGCCAGACCTCTGAAAGAAGAACGAGAGAGAGACCCAAATAATAAATGAACGGATGATGCATCAATTTCCAGCATCGTGAATAGTGGGGAAAACGCACTTTTCAAAATGCCCCCACCCTAGTCAATTTGAAATTAGGACACTGAGTTTGGGGACACCTCAATGCAAAGCTGACCGTCGTGCGGTGTTTGCTAGAAATACCTGCATCACTCAGGCCCCACCGGGAGGGAAACGAAGAGCATCCCTGTCCCTGGCAAAGCTCCCTGAGGATGAGAATGTTCTCATCCCCCTCCTATTCCCCCTTTCTCCAATGTCTGGTGATAAAGAGAGACATTTGAAATATATAATACTACAGAAATCGGAGGTAAGCTCTTCACTTTGGAGATCTGCTTTGCTGTGATTTACACCACACGCATGCAGCCTGCTAGCGGATTGTGAGCAGTTAGCAAAAGTCTGAGCTCAGGAGAGGACAGATACAGTCCTATGGTATCTGCAGGAGAAAAAGCAGATTTGTAGACCTATAAAATAATTTCAGGAGTTTGCGATGACAAGTGTTCAGGTAGGAAATAATATCAATGAACTTATTACACGTATTATAAAGTCTTGCAGAGGCTTTCAGGAGTTTGCGATGAGAAGTGCTCAGATAGGAAACAGTATCAATGAGCTTCTTGCACATATTATATAATCTTGCAGAAGCTTTCAGGAAAAAAAAAAGAAGCTTTCAGGGGATTGCAATGAGAAGTGTTTGTCAGAGAGGAAACAATGATCAATGAACATATTGCACATATTATAAAATCTTGCAGAGGCGCAAAAATGGAATTGCAACTTGTTATAGTAACATGTCAGTCTCACACTATCTTACCCTGTGCCCAGGACACAGTCTTGGATTTACCTTTTTTTTTTTTTTTTTGCAATGGGTGTATGCATTTAAGAGATAGTATATTCTTTAAGGGAGGAAACTACTTCTTGTTCATATTTTACTACCCTTGTTTGTTGGGTGTATCATATCCTTGACAAGCACTTATTTCAGATTGTGCATGAATAAACCCCATCCTCCTGTCGGCCTGACATAATAATTCAGAGGACCGACTGTTCCATTTGATGTGTAACACATTACAGATTTTAAGGCACGTTGCATATTTATTAATCCATTTAACTTGCTCACAGATTCCTACGGATAGGTATCGCTTTGTGTTTGGAAAATCTGGGCATCAAGCAGGATAAGAATTGTTCATGATCCCCCAGGGCCCAGGAGAATCGGGCAAAAATGCCTCTAATTTCCCATCCTTTGTTTATATCCACATGAGGCAGTCTGAGAGGTGACTTTTAACAATTCCTGTACTAGTAAGTAGCTGTTGGATACTTTGCTTAATTTTTTCCCCTTTCCTTTCTTTTCTAATCTCTACATTTCACAAACAAAATCAGGTCATTTTATGTTCATTTTTAGCTGTGAACTTTGTTCTACTGCAAGTGTTCAGGGAGAAAGTCACGGTGCCTTGTGATGCTCAATGAGCAATTTGTGTTTTTTTTTAATGAAGTGGAGTTGGTTCAATGAGTATGGTTTATTTAGAGAATTTGCTATAATGCAGAAAATTATTAATGGCCTGATGTTCATGTCTTAATGTACGGCTATTGTCAAGGAAGGAGGCGCTTTGAAGTGTCCCAATTAAGATGCAATGACACAAGCTAACTTTCATCTTTGCCGGCTTGCTTTGCCACAATTACTTTCCAGGGAAGAGACATTAGCAGAACTTTAAATCGTCAAATCCCTGCAAGAACACGCAGCCAATACCCCCTTAAGAGGAGGGGAACAGGAACCAACCTGAGCCTGGATTGGCCTCGAACCAAGCAGCTGTCACTCATGGAAGGTACTAGAAGTGTTTTTATGGGAGTTGCTGCCTCAGTGAGGTATCCACCCTTCCTTTCAATGGCAACATTGTGACATGACGCCTGACCATGTAACTCACAGTTCCAACATTCACATGTTCTCAGTGAAACCATGCAATAGGGATACATTGTGTGGGGTCTGTAAATGTAGCTGCTAACTGGCATCAGGGCGTGTTTAAAACTCTAGAGGCTGGGACACCTGGGTAGCTCAGTCGGTTGGGTCGCTACCTTCAGCTCAGGCCATGTTTTCAAGGTCCTGGGATCAAGCCCCACATCACACTCCCTCAGTCTGCGTCTTCCTTTCCCTGTGCTGCTCCTCTGGCTTGTGCTCTCTCTCTCAAATAAATACAATCTTAAAAAAGAAAATATTTTTAAAAATACAGAGGCCCACATGCTGTCCCCAGAGGCTTTTATTTAATGGCTTTGAAATGCCATAATGAACACATGGTTTTTTTTTTTTTTTTTTTTTTTTTAACACATGGTATTTTAAAGATTTCCTGCTGATTCTAGTGTACAGGAACATCTGAGAGCCGGTGTGGTATGCGTTCTATGCATCCTGGCCAGGAAGGTTGGGTTGTCACGCATGATGCCTTTGGCATGCACAACTATTATGTATGTGTGTACCTATATAGTTTGTATTTATATTGATGTATAAATATGTATTTATACATTCACAAAGCATAACTATTTTAATGCATGAATTGTACGGAAGACTTCATCAAAGCACAGCGTGCACGCTAATCAGCACAGTGACGGATGTACGTGTGCTGATGACCAAGGAACAGGTGCAAAGTGTCCCCGGGTCCACCTCCAGGGCACACGGAGTTCCACAGGGAGGCCAGCAGGTGGCGATGTTGATTTGAGTGCTGAGGACACACCGGCCTGAGGTTGCTCTGAGGGACATGGCAAGTCTTCCTTAAAATCTGGCATCTTCCTGCGACCCCCTCAAGGGCTTTGCTTTGTTTTAACTACACCTGCAGCTGCTGATGCCTGGAGAGAGTCAATTATGCATAATTAACGTTCCTACCTGATGTGCTGAAACCGCACTTTGTTCACTGTTCCTGGTCCAAACCAATACGTGCACGGTAGGTATTTCTTTTCTATTTAATATGCAATGGGGAAGGGGAAGATAGGTGGGCATTCTTTTCAGACAGATGTTTGATGATGGATGTCGATTCCAGAAAGGGCTCACGCTCGAAGACGGCGCCAAAGGAGAGAGAGCAAGGCAAGGTTTTGGGAAGACACGTTCCCCCCACGTGTGACGACACAGCAAAAACACACACACACAGGAAAAAACCACTTGCGGGTGGAAGTTGAATCTTGCTGGAAAGAGGTGCATTTAGCCTAATTAAATTAAGAGACCCTTCAGTGAGTTCCATGCAATTTTTAGCTCCTGTACATCAAAACATGGAACGTCAACAAGAAAAGATGGGAGAATGGAAGATCTCCACCCACCAGAGATGAGCCCATCCTGCAAATAAAACCAGGAAAGAAGAAACATCACAAAATATTTAAATGAAGTGATTATAGACAACATTGTGAGTCCTACTGGCTATAATTTTCATCCATTTGTAATATTTTAGGCAACACGCTAATCATTCATTGGTTGGTAGATTCATTCATTCACTCATTCATTCCTTCATTCAAGGTGTTCGGAGCAGCTAGTATGCATGGAATGCTGCACAGGTCCTATAGAGACAAACGTGCATAGCTGTCAGTTCCTTCTAAAAGTTGTTTTTCTTCCTTCAGTGCTGGTTTTATGGGGAATTACATATAAGATAACATCTGGTTCTCCTGCTGACACAGATTACTGATACCTGGCCCATAGTCAAGGTCGTGGAGGTCTTGAAGAGAGCAGGAGAGATGGATCAATGGCCACACAGAGAGAGAGAGGGGATGTGGACATGTGACAAATAAATGCAATGCAATATCCTGGATGGGATTCAAGAACTGGGGCAGGGGGTGGGTAATTAGAAAAACTAATGGCATCTGAAAATCGTCTGAGTTCAATCATGATATACCCACATCCATTTTGACAAACATACCATAGGTAATTAGTCAGATAACAATAATAATGGAGAGCACTGGAAGAGGGATATATGTTGACTCTACAAGGTATATGATGAACACTGTGTGAACCTTAAATTATTTTAAGGTGAAAAAGTCTATTTTTATTTTTTAAAAAAGATTTTATTTATTTGAGAGAGAGCGAGAGAAAACGAGCCAGGGGGACAGGCAGAGGGAGAAAGAATCAGATTCCCCATGGAGCAGGGAGCCCAACATGGGACTCGACCCCAGGACCCTGAATCATGACCTGAGCCAAAGGCAGACTCTTCACTGATTGAGCCACCTAGGTGACCCCCCCTTTTGAAAATGTCTATTTTTAAAACTCAGTTATAAGCAAAAAACAAACAAACAAACAAAAACAAAAAACCCAAAACACCAAATAAGCAATCTTAAAACATTGGGTGTAAACTTAGATATTCCACAAAAGAGAATACTCAGCCAATAACTGCTTGAAAAGATACTCTACCTCGTTAGTTATGACAGAAACGTGATTTAAAAGTGTAACTATAGGGAAATGCTACTACCTTCTGGTGAGAATATCTAAAATAGAATCAATAAAAATAGCCAAAACCCTGATAATAGTAAGGGTAGGGAGTATGAGGAGTAACAAGGAATTCTTATGCATGGATGGTGGGAACGCAGAATGGTGCAGTCAGTCACTCTGGAAAATAGTTTGTGGACTTCTCATAAAACTAAACGTCCAATTACCATATGGACCAGAATCTCCTCCTAAGAATTTGCCTAAGGGAAATAAAACAAAAATTATGTTCATTCACAAACCTATCTACGAGGAGTGTTTATCATGTCTTAGTTTGTAATCACCAAACTGATAGAAACAACCCAGATGTCCTTCAGTGGATGATGGGCAAGCAGACTATAGCCCATGTACAAAAGGGAACACAGCTCAACAATCAAAAAGGACTTAAGTTCTCACACGTGGAAGAGCCTGAATAAGCCTCACATGTGTTCATCTAAGTGCAAGAAGCCAGTCTCAACACCATGGGTTCTGTGGGATCAATTCATAGAACCTTCTGGAAAAGACCTTAGATGTGTGACCCCAACTGCAAGAAGCCAGTCCCCATACCCTGCATACGATTTGATCCATTCACAGAACATTCTGGAAAAGACCTCAAGTGTGTGACCCGAGTGCAAGAAGCCAGTCCAAACACCTTGCATAATATTTGATCTGTTTATAGAACATTCTGGAAAAAGACATCATGGGGCAGAAACAGTCTAGCAGGTCCTTGGGCTGAGCTGGGGCAAGGCGTTGGCCACAAAGTAGAACAGGATGAAAATTACAGCCTGAGGAATTACAACCTAGTTATGTTGTCAGTCTAATAACTGTGTGTTTTCATCAAAAGTCCCTTGACCCCACCACAAAAATAGTAAGTTTTACTTTATGTAAGCAGAGTGACCGTTATTATAAAAAAAGCCATCATCACAAGAAAAGATGAGGACATGCAATAATCATGGGACATGCATGCCAGCCTTTAGGAAAGGCAAGTCAGGAGCACTTGCCTCCCGATTCCTTCCAGGGGTTGAACATGGTAATTATTTCCAGCATCTGGAAATAATAATAATAGAAGAAGAAGAAGAAGAAGAAGAAGAAGAAGAAGAAGAAGAAGAAGAAGAAGAAGAAGAAGAAGAAGAAGAAGAAAAGAAGAAGAAGAAGAAGACGAAGACGGAGAAGGAGAAGGAGAAGAAGAAGAAGAAGAAGAAGAAGAAGAAGAAGAAGAAGAAGAAGAAGAAGAAGAAGAATATAATTTTCTAGGGAAAATTAAAGCTTACAATGGGTTGATTCTAACCCAGGAGTAGGAGGAGGAGAAGAAGGAGGAGGAGGAGGAGGAGAAGGAGGGGAGAAGAAAGAAGAATAATATAATTTTCTAAGGAAAATTAAAGCTTAAAATGGGTTGATTCTAACCCAGGTCAGACAAGCTCTAAGGTCCATGCCTGTGTGAGCATGTCTTCTTAGTTCCGATTTTTCCCAATAATTGTAAAGCCTCAAGGAAAGAGGAGGCAGGGAGGTCAGGGAGGTCGAGAGGTGGCATAGGGTGCGTAACCTCACTCACATGGGAAAGGAAATCGAGCAAGCAATAACTTCCCAAATTCCTGAAGACATTCACACAATACCTGTTTCTAAATTGCATCAGGTTTGAGAGTTACTCCCAACCCAGATAATGATACACTCAGTAATGCAATTTTTACTCCAAAAAGCATAACTAATCAGTCCTAATTGTACAATACGGGGACTTCCACACTACCTGTGTCCTTGATCATCACCCACATAGTGACAAGTTTCATGAAAATGAACGCACATTGGATGGTGTACTATGGTTTTGAATCGAAGTCCTTGATGTGCTGGCTCAGCACATTGACCCCAAATATCATATTAAAGGGGACGACGCCATTGATCTTAAAACCTGACGGGATCCTAACATGGAACTTCTCCAGACAGTTGGACTGTCACTTATTTCTCAACTTCTCCAGAGATACTGGTTTTAGACACCTGTTTCCATGTGTTCAAGGCCTACAGAAGGAAGTTCATTTTAGATGGTTTCCCCAGAGACCCTATCTGTATCTGTTGGGGCAGCTAGAGGACAGGCACTGAGGGACGTTGATAAGAGAACTTGTTTTTAAATGAAAGACCCAGCACGCAGCGCCTGTGTGTCCCAATGACCAGGTGCTGGTGCATTTAGATGAACGATGTACGGTGGAGGATTTTGTTGGTTGCCATTACTGAAATGGGTCAACACCATCCACTCTAGGGACTCATTTGACTTCCAGCCTTTATACAGACCGAGTCTCACTCTGGAAATCAGCTCTCCTGGCCTTTCAGCTTATGCAAAAATAAAAAGTAAAAAATAAAACCCAGCTCGTCTTCCGGTCAAAACCACAACTCCCAAAACAATAAGACAGCCTTAGACTAGGCTTTATAATTATTTTTCTCACTGTTGGAAAGTTGCAAGAGGAAAACCTTCATGGATAGTCTCATTCCAGAGCTATTTTCCCCGAGGCTTTTCATTTCCATCAGATTCTTATTTGGAATTTCGTTTCTGTTTGTGGCTCCACAAAACTCAAAAGCGAATGCAATTCTCTTCAGTAATAAGCGTTATGGGATTTGGCTTCCCATAAAGAAGCTAGTATTTATGTAAAGGTGGCTTAAGAAGAATTACAAAATTTTTAAACATCACTGAAAGATGCCTTTCAGGCCCCAAGAGGATTCAAACTCAAGATTAAGAGCTGGAACACATTTTATATACGCATATACTGTGGAATCTGATTCACCCAAATGTGAAAAAAAGAAAGGCTCTGCAATTTTCATAATAGTGCCCCAAATTAACTGTCCATCTGTGCAATTAGTAAATCTGATTCATTACGCTATTCCCTTAAGATCGGTGCACTGTATTGGCTATTAGTTATAACTCAATAATAAAAAAAAATACTAAAATTCCAGTAATATATCATTTCTTCATAATAAAATTCTGCTTTTTAGATCATTTGGCATTTTGTTGGTGTTTTACTGTCGTTTAAAGCATATCATACTGAATTTCTGACACCTGATATCACCTTGGCCGTTTATGTTCTTTTGAATTATAATTACGTTGTTCTGTGATGGCACATTCTTCAGTGGTTGTAAGGGTTTTACATAGAATGAGTCGGTGGTTTTGCGTTTCCGCTCGTGAGGTCCTCAACTGCATGACGACCAACTGTCCTTGGAAACCCACGCTCGAGAGAGTAGCGCCAAGAAGGACTCAGATAGAAAGGCAGTTGGGGAACCTCATTGGGCGTCCACAGGGTCAACCCGATGGGATCACGTGTTACAGGTCCTCTAGCAGATAGAGTGTTTCCATCACCATGGGTAAGACTAGAATAGCAGTGCCACCCTACAGGTTATGACACGATAAAGGGACGTGTCATCATCCGTAGAAGATATGCTGAGTAGATGATGTGGGCTCAAACATACACCACACTTGCTACACAGTTTGGATTGACGTGTGCTCATTATTGCAATGAGTTCTCCTGGTTTCCATAGAAGGTTCGATGGCGGGTGACACTCCAGTTGGATTCAAATGACATTTATGGAGAACGTCTATCAAGAATCAGGCCCATGTTTAACGTTATTTCAATAATTTGTGCATTAAAAAAAAAAACTCAATAAAGTCTCAATTCTTTCTCCCAGACGTTACATATAAGGAGGTGTCCTCAGCACCCAGAAGTAGCTGAGGTATTGAAAGTCACAATTATTCTTCAATCTCTGTGTCTATCCCAACCGCTGGATGTTTACCAGATTTCCACAGGTCAACTTGGAAGCAAGAGAGATTTTGGCTCAAATTGTGGTCTTCCAAATATTTTTGTTGTGGGGCAGTAGGACCCTATTTTGAATCTTTTCTGTGACTGCAGCTTATTTGAATTCCTAAGGTCTCAAAATATCACATCCTTCTGGATTTCATTCATCATCCATTGTGCAAGTTTCGCATGCTCGTAGAATATAATTTTTTTTATATTTAAAAATGGTTATACTTACAGAAAATAGAACAAGGATGATGCAATTCCAGTAGACCCCATCTAGCATGAACAGATTTTATGCATTAAATTTTCACTTGATATTTTTGTATTAAAAATGGTTCCATGAACGATCCCTCATCCTTATGGCAAATCTGTCCCCGTGTGTCTCGAGACATTTTCATGAATCTGTCGGGTATGACTCGTGCCCGTGTGAGTCCGTGTCACTGCTCATAGGCATATGCGTGATTGCTGGATGGTACTGTTGTCACTCAATGTGAATTTGTCACTCTGCATGCATCCTATTTACACAAGACCGACTCACGTGTATTTACTTCATTTAAATTGCTGAGATTAGTCTATTTCTTCTGTGTTTTACTGATTTTATGAGTAATATTAATTTTGTCATTTTTTATATGATGTGATGTTTGTTTTTCTATCAAATTTTCTGTTTTACCCTTCTCCCTTTTGTGGCTACATCTCAAATTGATGAAACTTTCATTACTTTCCCTACGATCAGCTTGTAATTTTACGTTTATTTTGCATTCTTCAGTTTTGATGAATCCTGCAATTTTAATGTGTGCGTAAAAAACATAAATGGTTAATCGCTATCTCCAACTTCCTCCTGAAAAAGTCCTGAAATGTGCTATTTCAGCACTCACATTCCATGCATTATTTCCTGATACGTTAAACGCAGCTGCTTTGTGTATTCCGAGAAATTAAAGTTATTTTGAGGACTGTCGTTGTTGGTTCGTGGCTCACGTTGCTTCTTACACAACGACATAGTTTACTTCCAGGCCTGGTTGTCACATTCTTGACATATCTCGTCTGGAAATTCTTTTTTGCTGCAGCCATAAGTAGCACAAGCTCGAGGGTTCACCCGCAAACACTGCATTGGGTCCCCAATCTTGAGTATTTTTATTTGGTGTTGAATTCTAGGTTGGCATTTATTTCGATGAAAATCTTTCCAGACAGACACCTACCATGCTGTGTAAGGTAGCTTTGATAGAACTTTTGTACACTCTTATTTCCTTCTAGTGATTGAATCTTTGCAGAGAAGCCTAAGCTTCCCCGACAGTCTGGACAGTGTTGTAGTTGGGTTTTCTTCTCTGATGGCATTTGGAATTTCCCTTTCTTGCATTTGAGACCTGTTATGGTTTAGACTTTTTTTTTTTTTTAATTCAGGATGTGTGTGATTGAGCTGAGTGGTGTAGCAGGAGACAATGAGATCACGTCAAAGAAACAGGAGTGTGTTGATTGATGGAGAAGTCTCGATGGAAGCATGTGTGAATGCCTTGCAGTGGTGAGTATGGTAGGCAAGGGGGGGAGGATGCTCAACGTTGGGTTACTTCCACATTCCCATGCATGATATTCCTGAAGCAGGAGACTGACAAGAATAGCAACTGTTAGGCTCCGTGGAAAGGTGGTCCTCGTGTGGCAAATCATATTATTATATAATACCTATCATCATGTTCTGATTTATTTGCAATTTTCAAGGGTGCCCGCGTACTGTTCCATGTTCCAAAGGAACCAGTGGGAGACGTTTGCAGCAGAAAGTTTGGATGACGGTCCATTCCAAAGAATTAATACAGGAGTGTCACATTTTTGACTTGTTGAGTGGAATGTCTCTCCCCGTAAGCACATGAGTGCATGGGTGTGTGCACATGTACATACACGTACCAGAGATGTCACCAAAGTAACGTGTGTAATTTCTCATGGATGGGTAACCAAACTATACTCCTGAATCTTCACGATCATTATTTTTCCAGGTGTGAACTGGATGGTTAAAAACCTCCATAAGACTAATTGTTTCCCTCAACACAGCGGATAAAAATTCTCATTCCTAAGTAATCGTCACACAGTAGCTTTTCAATTAATGTCCTGTATCGAGTGTTAAAACCGAGATGAGGTAATTCTTTAATTAAAAATTTAATGGGTTTCTGGGATGACGGTCGAAGGAGTGACTACATAATTTCTGGTGACTTCTGGATCCCCACACGTGAACAGACAGAGCAAATCAATAGCAAATTACAAAACCCACAAGCAAGAGTAGACGACAAGCCATCCCAGGACCATAGCCAGCATACACAATGGTTGTATGATATGGTTCTTTCAAGCGTTTAGAGATGAAACCCCACAATCATTAGTATAAACCCAGGATGACAGTCTTTTAACATCTGCTTGTTGGATTCTTTGCATAGGACAGCCAGGTCTCCAAACACCCAGATTTTAGCCAGGGGCTAACTTACTGATTTTGAGACTATAGCAATGACTTAAACCATGATCCCATTATCTACCTCCTATATTCAGATGTTTGCTGCCAATTTATGATTGCATTATACAATAAAGTATGTAAAATGACTCTCCAAGGGCTAATTCTTATTTTTTAACATGTGAACGACATGGCTAGACTGTGTTTACACTGGGAGACATCCCACAAGTCGACTCCACAGTGAAAGGATATAACATTCCTAATTGAAATACTCTCAGCTGCCCCTAGAGAATTAATATAAAATGATCAGGGTTTATTTTTCTAGAGTGCTCGCTTTCACTAAGACAAAAGATTTCACTGGAATGTTGAAGTGCTCATGGCAGATGGACATTAAGGATTTCTGGATACGTCCAGACCTCTAATGGGAAACTCTACAGGACCTTCATTTGCTGTGAATCTATGGTTTCTTTTTCCTGAATTTACTTAAAAAATGGGAGAGAACAATTTTAGAAACTGACCAAGAATGATTTAAAAAAAAAATGTATCCATCAATGAAAATAAGGTACTTTAAGACCTTGCATACTTAACAATTTTGGCTGACCTAACTCACATATAGTGATACTTAACAATTTTGGCTGACCTAACTCACATATAGTGACTTAAAGTTACTGTTTGAAAGACAGTAATTGTTGCCCGATTGGTAAAGAAACTACTGATGTCAATAATTTCATCAAGTATGGACTCATTGGTGATGGACAGGGAGGCATTCGAAATCTTTGACCCAAATATAGCAATTTATTAGATTTATCAGAACACATTTTATAGTTGAGAAGGGATAGCAGCCGACTTTCAGAAAGCACCAGACTTGGGACATGGAAGCATAGAAACTTCAAAGCCATGCATGTAGATAGGGTGACATTTCTCAGAGAAGAAAGGTGCAGCATTGCAGAATGTTCTGGATTAAATGGTTGTAACCTTCCAAGTTGATCCATGGAAGCCCTCACCTCCCAGTGGGATGGCAGTAGGATGTACCCTTTTGGGAGGAGCTCAAGGGACATGAGGTCATGAGGGTAGAGTGCAGTGATGGTATAAGGTGGCACTAAGATAAAAAGGGGGAATCTAGGGGCTCTTCTGGTGGGGGTTTGAATGCGATGAGGGTTAGACACATGTGGATAGCAAGAACATAGGTGGGCATTATTTTAGCTTCTACAAGTAGAAGCTTTTCTGATGAAGAAAGTCAGGAAAAGATGGGTCAAGCTATGGCCAAGATCACTGTGATTGATCTAAGTCAACCAAAACCGAAGCCTGCACTTTGACATCCCATTGAGTTAGAAAGCCTGGTCCCCGAGTCCCAGGATGAACTATACATACCGTCTTACTTCTGACCCAGATGCGACTTAGAAGACACCAAAGCTTTCACAAAGCTCTACCTCCATTTCTTGGGAAACTGCTCCCCACGAAGGTAATTGGATGATTTGCCATCTTGGTGATCTCACTCTCCTGTTCAATGGTCCCCCCGACCTGAAATGATCCTTTTAACATTTAAAAAATAGTGCAGTGATATTTCCCCTCTACCTAAGTCGTTCATGGGATTTGTAACATGTCCAGCATGATGTACCTGGGCCCCGTACATGCTGGCAACCAAGTTCTGCTTCTGCTGTTTCCTACTCCTGGATCATTCAGCTGGAGTTTCCAAATAATCCCACCATGTAGATCCCTTCACATGCATGCTGTCCTTCACCATTCCTGATCCTCTTAGCCAGACTGTCCCATATGCTTTTTTTTTTTTATCTTTATTTATTTATGATAGTCACACAGAGAGAGAGAGAGGCAGAGACATAGGCAGAGGGAGAAGCAGGCTCCATGCACCTGGAGCCCAATGTGGGATTCGATCCCGGGTCTCCAGGATTGCGCCCTGGGCCAAAGGCAGGCGCTAAACCACTGCGCCACCCAGGGATCCCCCCATATGCTTTTGAAATAAACATGACAGAAAGCTAATTTGTCACTGCATCCTAGTTCACATGCTCCCTCTTCCAGGAAACCTTCCCTGGGATAATCTCTCCTTAATCCCTTCTCTGCATTTCAGTCTCCTCCAGATAGACAGGGTGATTGCATTGTTTTACAAGAATGTCTCTCCTGATGGACTGGATTCCAGTAAATGTTGTTTTCTTGGGACGGCCGGGAGGCTCCGTGGTTGAGTGTCTGCCTTTAAGCGTAGGTCGAGATCCTGGGGTCCTGGGATGGAGCCCCACATCAGGCTCCCCGCAGGGAGCCTGTTTCTCCCTATGCCTCTCTCTCTCTGGATGTCTCTCATAAATAAATAAATAAAATCTTGACAGAAAACTTTGTTTTCTTACTGAAATTTTGTTTCTGAAACATGTGGGATCTCTTGGCCCACTACAGAGAAGTAGAGGGGGGTGGAAGGAAGGAAGGAAGAAGAAAGGAAGGAAGGAAGGAAGGAAGGAAGGAAGGAAAGAAACAAAAAAGAAGTGGAAAAAGAGGGATAAAAAACAAAAAGGGAAATTTTCTTTAAATAGAGTAAACTGTATTTGAGGGGAATGAAGTCACAAGACCTATACGGAGAATTAAGATAAAACGGTTATGTCATCATCCAAGCACTTAGAAATGATCTAAAACATAGGTAGGGTTGAAAACTAATAGATTTACGAGGGCATTCAACCCTACTTCTTAGATTTAAAGTTTAAGTAAGTGGACATGACCATCTCCTCTTTGGGGTTGCCATATATACTTATTTTTCCATAGATTCCCAAGGATAGACCCGAAGTAAAAAGAGCACCACTTTGATTTTAGTGTGTGTGTGTGATTTCCCAGCTTCCCACACCTCTGCAAAATAGTCTGCACCTTCTGACATCTTTCTCTTTCTCCTTTTTGGATTTGCATCTCTCATGAAAGCCCAGCACATGGCACCCCGCGATCTCCGAAACCCTTTGGTATAGAACTTTACTCCTAAACTTGCTTACGTTGGTAAAAACAAGCTAATGAATTCCTGTTGAAATGAATTGAATACTTACATAGGAATTTTTATTAGAAGGTTTTATAACAAGATCTACAAATCACTGTTATTATGGGTCATTTACTGGGGTGCTCCATAATATAGAAATGGATCTTATAATGATATCTTCTCAAATGATGCTGAGTCTAATATTTTATTTCTGTATAATATCTCTCATTGGGATGAATTTTACTTGCTTTATGAATATAAAATGAGGACGTCTGAGTGCCAAAGAGCATGAACTTTTAAAGCCCACTGACCATTTCAATCTCCACTCTGTGTCCAGTGTATTGTAAACCTGCTCGCGACTATGTCTCTGAGCTTCAAACACCCCGTCAGTAACAAAGGAGATAGTGCTAGTGAGCTCACGGCGATCACGTCAACGTTACATGAGATACGATTTCCAAAATCTTGATTATTCCAAAGGTTTCGTTCTCTTCCCATGCTCCCTAAGTTATAGATATCCTTATAATAATGTGGTAATTTTAATGTCTCTACACAACCAATATCAAGTTTCTTGCAGAACGCCTCGTTCTGGAGGCCACTGATCTCCATAATTGTTTCAATCGCTTAGGAATGCATCCTTCCTAGTTCGTAATTTTAACTTTACTAAGCAAACGCTATTTAATTATCTTTGCTTTTTCTGTTCTTAAAATTCAAATAATTCAACTTCATCAAATGTTGCTTCCTTATCCTAGCTGGCTCTTAAGAAATAGGGATTATGGTCAATTGGTACACACACACTTGTGTGCTTCTGCCGATAATATGACATGTACTAAATGATATAGCTTGGAGATGTAAGATAGAACATACAAATAGATATCATGCCTATCTGTGTCGCATATTATAAATGATCACGTTTATGCCATGATCTCCTTAGTAATAGATTGAGATCATCTAAAATATCTTGCTGTCATACACAGAGGCCTATTCACACAGCCAATTAAAGAACAGTTACGTTTCTCCCTGGTCACCTGCAACAAGTGGCTCTTTTCTCACGGCGCTCATTAAAAGAGCTATTGTTCTTAATTGGAAATTCCAATTACTTGTATATAATGTTTAAAACTTGGCTCAGTACAATCATGTTTGTCATGACACCTTGTTGCAATCCCTCATCAGTCCCAGAAGTTCTCATTGTTAGTGATTCTCTGGCATTTTCTGCAAAATCGTATCACCTATTTAAGAAAAGCATGACTGTTACAGTTCTCCTTCCCAAACTGAGTAGCTTTTCTTTTCTTTTCTTGTCTTATTGCATAAACTAGGACCTCCAGGATGGGCTTATATAGAAGCGGTGAGAGGGGAAATCCTTGCTTTGCTTGTGATCTTACGGGACAGCATCCAGTTTCTCATAGAGAAGGCTGTTTGTAGCTGTTCTGTATGAGTGTTCTTACGAGTTAGATTTTATCTCACGAGTTAGATTTTATCAAGTACTTTTCATGGGGGATCCCTGGGTGGCGCAGCGGTTTGGCGCCTGCCTTTGGCCCAGGGCACGATCCTGGAGACCCGGGATCGAATCCCACATCGGGCTCCCGGTGCATGGAGCCTGCTTCTCCCTCTGCCTGTGTCTCTGCGTCTCTCTCTCTCTCTGTGACTATCATAAATAAATAAAAATTTAAAAAAAAAAAAAAGTACTTTTCATGAGATGACTGATAAAATCATGTGAATTTTCTCAACATGGTCAATTACAAAATTCATTTTCAAGTGTGCAGGCAGGCTTGCATACAGTATACATCTATCTTGCTTTATCACTGCGCATGTTTATTTTTACATTTATAGCAATCTACTGAATATTTATGTTCAAGATTTTTGCATCAATATCTATAAAGTTCCTCTATTCTAATGTCTGTATCTGGTGTTTATGTTACAAAGATGCTGGCCTCACAGAATAAGTCAAAAAGTATTTTCTTTGGGGGCGTTTGAGTGGTGAAGTAGGTTGGGCATCTATGACTCTTGATTTTGGCTCAGGTCATGATCTTTGGGGGTCATGGGATACAGCCCCATATTAGGGTCCAGAATCAGTGGGGAGTCTACTTGAGATTCTTTCCCTCTGCCCCTCACCCCACTTGTGTTCTCTCTCTCTGTCTCTTTAAAACAAATTTTAAAACATGGTTTTTAAAAGAAGTGATTAAAATATAGTTTTTTAAAGCAAGAGATTTGGAAAATTGGCATTGTTTGTTCTGTGCTGAATTGTATCGCTCAAACATCCCTGGTGTAAACCCCAATGCCCAATACCTATCTGTAACCATATTTGGAGATAAGGTCTTTTACATTAGGCCATTGAGGTGGTCCTTCAAATTTTAGGTCTTATATCCTCGTAAAACTAGGCACCAAGGGGAAAGGACTCAGGAGAACCCACACTTGCCCATAACTGGATCCCAGAGTCTCAGCCTCAACGACTGAGAACAAGTAAATGTCCGTGTCCACCTGCATGGCAGCCCCAGCAAAGTGATACCTGTTTATCCCTTAAAGGTTTGGTAGAAATCTCCAATGAAATGGTGTGGTCCCGAGCATTTTTAGGGACATTCTTTACATTAAAGACATTTTTAGGACATTCTTTACATTAAAGACAATGTAAAGAAGCCTATTTGTAGGCTTTAATGTAAAGAAAGCCTACTCAAAATACGTATTTCTCCTTATAGGAATTTCAGAACTTTGTGTCTTTCAGAGAATCAGTCCTTTCCATCTAACTTACTGAGAATTACTCATAATATTCCTGTTATATGTTCATTTCCATGGGATCATTGGTGATGGCTTTTTTCTGTGTGTGGTATTACAAAATTGTGTCTTCTCTCTTTTTTGCTCAGTTTCCTTGCCTTGAGGTTTATTGATGTTACTGATTTTTTCACAAACACTGTTTTTTGGGGTTTTTTTGTTTTGTCTTATTTTATTTTTTATTTTTTGTTTTGCTGATTTTTCTCCATGGGCTTCCTGTTTTCTTTTTTAATCTATTTTTCTCTGCTGTAATTGATATTTTTGTTTGATTTGCTTTAGATTTAAATTGATCTCCTTTCTATACTTTCCTCAGGCCAACTTTTAGGTCATAGATTTTTACATCTTTTCCAATATATTATGCATTTCAATGCATGAAGTAGTGCTGGCTTTCACTATATTCCACTTGTTTCAGTAAGCTGGTTTTCCCCCCATATGTTGTCCAGGAGTGTGTGGTTTAATTCCCAACTATTTGTGGATTCATCAACTACCTCCTACTGATTTGTAATCCAGTTCTATTGTGGGCAGAGATATACTTCATATGATTTCTATTCTTTCAAATTTGGTTAAGTTGTGTTTCATCATCCAAAATGGATTCTTGGCACCTGTTCCATGTGAACTTGAGAATATATTTTCTGCTGTTGTGAGAGTATTCTGTAAATGCCAATTAGATCAAGTTGACTGACAGTGACACTGCAACCTTGTACTCATGGATGTGGTACCTACTGGATTTACGGGTTACTGATGAAGAGAAGTTGGGAGTCTGTAACCATAGAGTGGATTTTCCTATTTTATAAGTTCTGTAAGTTTTTACCTCATCTATTTTTATAGTCCGATATTTGGCAGATAAAAATCTATGCCTGATGTGTATTCATTAGGAATTGTCCCCTTTAACATTATATAATGCCCATTTTTATTGTTGATAATTTTCCTTGTTGTTAAGTCTAATTTGTCTGAAATTGATACTAGTCGAGATTTCTTTTGCTTGCATGGTGTATCTTTCTCCATCCCTTTATTTTAGCCTACCTATGATTTCATATTTGAAATTGGTTTGCATTACACATGTCCTTAAAAAAATGCACTGTTACAATCTTTTAATCTCTCTATTCAACATTAGTGTTTAATTATTGATATATTGGGATTAATATCTAACATATTTGTAACCATCCTATTTATTGCATTTGCTCTGTTTTATTTCCCTTATTTGCAGTCCTCTTATAATTTTTCCTTATTTTTCTAGCCCTTATTTTTACATGAGGATTTAATTTTATTTTATGTATTTATCTTTTATAGTGGGGCTGGAGGGGTAAAGGGGAAGGGAGAGACAGAGAATCCTAAAGAGGCTCCAAACCAAGCACAGAGACTTGACAATGGGCTTGATTTCACAACCCTAAGAATATGACCTAAACCAAAATCAAGAGTCAGATGCTGAACCAACTGATCGACCCAGATGCCCATTTACATGAAGATGTTAGATAATTCCATTTGTGTTTCCTGAGCATATAAATTATAATTTACTATTTGCCAAGGTATTATCTATTTTTATCTAATATAACTCCCCTTCAAATACCACTGTCTGCATCTAGAGTCATGTAGATACATCAGCATACAGATAGGCTGGGCTAATCACTTCTGCAGAGCAAGGTTTTGATGCTGAAGAAATCCAATTCATGAACTGTTTTATTTTTTTTTAATTGAAGTATAATTGACAATCTATATTCGACTAGTGTCAAGTGTGAGTTGCTTCCTTTGTGGGTGCTTTGGGCATCAATTTTGTTCCACATCTTGAAGATTTTCTCCTATAGTTTTTCTTAAAAAGTTTATAGTTTTATTTTTTAATCCTTTTTCCTGAGGGAATGTAATTTTATTTCAAGTCTACGTTTTTCTATCAAGTCTTTAAAAACATAGGATAATTACTCTTTAAAATGCGAATCTTTTAGGACACCTAGTGAAATAAAAATAACTTTTTCTTTTTCTTTTTTTTTATTATGATAAGACTACTTAACATGAAATCTACCTTATATCTATGGGTTCATCCATGTTGTGCTGTTTTGCAGGATTTCCTTCTTTTTTGAGGTTGAATCCTATTTCATTGTACATATAATGAACATTTTCTTTATCCATTCATCTGCTGATGGTGTTGATTTTAAGACGACATCATGTTCTCTTCATCATTTCTCATGCATTGCATTTATTTTATTGTTTTTTGTTAGCTTCATGGGTTGTTGCTAAGGCCATTTAGAAAATCCTTTTTGTGTCTAAAAGATACATTTTGATATATATCTCACATCCCTTGATTTAGAGTACTTTTTATATCCTCTCTTTCAATTTTCACCTTAAATTATTGAGTGTTTAAAAGTGTAGTTTTAGAATCCAAATAAGAAAATATTCAGGTAGGGATCCCTGGGTGGCGCAGCAGTTTAGCGCCTGCCTTTGGGCCAGGGCACGATCCTGGAGACCCGGGATGGAATCCCACATCGGGTTCCCCGTGCATGGAGCCTGCTTCTCCCTCTGTCTATGTCTCTGCCTCTCTCTCTCTGTGTGACTATCATACATAAATAAATAAAAATAAAAAAAAAAAGAAACAGTAAAACCCTTTAAAAAAAAGAAAATGAAAAAAAAAAGGAAAAAAAAGGAAAAAAAAGAAAATGTTCAGGTAGATCGAGTTTTTCAATCACTATTTTTTCACATCAGGTTTAGTAAACCTGATATGCATGGTACAAAGATGTTAAATGGCACTATAAGCTAGAACATGCTCTGTTCATGTCAAACATATTTGTTTAGGACAAAAAAATTTCTTATTATCATGTTTATTTATTATGCTTACTAATTTCACTATGTCCTTAGTCTTTAACCTTCTGGTGCATAAGTATTATTGTGAATTTTCAGTTTCTTCTTGTAATTACTTGAGCTTTAAGATTATAACTCTTCCACCTATTCCCAGATTTTCCATGAACCACCACAAAAATATTCCTCTTTATGTATATAAATTCTTTTTATCTTGGATCCATTTTTTCTTATTTTTAAACCAATTTCCTTCTTGGCATATTTATCTAGGATATATATATATATATATAGCATATAGGTAATATATCTTGGATATATACACATATTATAAATGTTTTGCATAATTCTGCTCAAGACATATACTTTGCTTTTGGCACACATGCAAATATAATTTGTTATTCAAACTGGGGAGATACCAAACATAAATAAAAATACTGATTACAGAAGACTACAGTAAAATTAAGAACATCTGTTAACCAAAGGACACTATTAAGTGAAAAGGCAAGCTGTTTCATAGTGGGAATAGGTATTAAAAGGGTGTATGACTAACAAAAGCTGTCCTTAAAGTGTATAAAGAAAGTGAGGGGCGCCCTGGGTGGTTCACTGATTGAGCTTTGGCTCAGGGTGTTACCTCCGGATCCTGGGATCGAGTCCCACATCGAGCTCCCCCCAGGGAGCCTGCTTCTCCCTCTGCTTGTGTCTCTACCTCTCTCTTTGTGTCATAAATAAATAAATAAATAAATAAATAAATAAATAAATGATTTTCGACAAAAATGAAAAGATTTTCATTAAGTATATTTTTAATATATGTGCCCACTCTAAGACCACAATTATTACCTCAGATTAGATTTTCTGTTTATACAAAAAGATACTAAATCTGTTTAAGATTTTCAATTAATTTTTACAAGAATATTTAACGTAGCTGTTACTGAGTCCACAGCCAGTCTTTTTGCTTTTTAGCCTATATATCTCCTGTATTTTTAAAGTTAATTTTCATAAGAATAGGTAAATTATCTTTTCCTGAGTAAATAGTATCTGTTCTAACTTGCTAGTCTTCGGACTCCAAACACTACCACAGCAGGGTAGGACTTTATCATTATCTATCCTGGCAGTTTGCCTCAATTAAATGCTCTTCAATTAAATCTTTCACTAATTCAATAACACTAAAGAACTACATGTAGATTTTAGACATTTGTTTAGTTGTTAGGGATGAAAATGACAAAGACCCCTGCATTTATGGAAATTACTTTTCAGTTAGTAGACCTACAGAGCATAATGAATACATGAGCTAGTATTTTAAGAGGAGGAAAGAGCTGTGGATAAAGAAAGAAGACACAGCAGGCTATGAGTGACCAGAAACGTAGGGGTGGGGAGGTGTCAGATTTTAAAATTGGATGATTAGAGCAGGTGTCTCGATGGTGGGGGGTTTGAGCAGGGTTTGGAAGCCATGTGAAAGCTGAACATTATTCTGTTTGGAAAGGGCTGATATTTCAGGGAAAAGGATTAGTGAAGACAAGGCCCTCAGGTGAAAATCTTCCAGGCATATTGGTGCAATAGCGTGGATCTTAGTACAGCCAACCAAGTAGAACTTGGTGCTTGGAAGTACAAATGACATCAGAGCTGTGGTCACTTGGAGAACTTTGGTTGTTACTCTGCATGAGAAGTGAAGCCCTAGAGTATTCTGACAGGAGGAACAGAGACAGCTTGTGTTTTCCCAAGAGGAAGGCTGGCCAATGTGCTTGGTAGAAAAGGAGATAAGAGTGAAGAGGGAGTGGCCAGTTACATTTTTGCATTAGACAAGTAGGAAGTGATGGATGGTTCTACCAAAGTAAAAGCAAAAGAGCATCCAACCTGGATATGCCTTTAGGGGTGAATAACTGAATGTAGTGTGCAAAAGAAAATGCAAAATGAGCAAGGACCCTGAGGGTTTTGGCTGAGCATCCAAAATTAGGGAATAAGGAAGCATGGAAACAGGGAAACAGAGCAGGGGAGAAGGTGAGACAGTTCAGTGAAGGAAGACCATTGGGAAAACAAATGGAGACATGGAGGAGAGAGTTGGACTTGCAGAGTTGATGAAAGACAAGTGTCTTCTTAACCAAGAAATGTAATGGGGGAGAAAATAGCATGCAAATGCCACTTAACATCCTGTTCCTTGGTGACATGGCCAGGTAAGGGAAGATAAACAGAAAGAATGGAGAAGAAAACCAACAGGAGAAAAGGAGAAAAATACAATCTCCTGGACATTACATATATTTGTTTTGTTCATCAGGAAATCTAGGCTCCTAGATGAGTGTGCTGCAGAGGTTGGTACTCCATAAATTCTTGTGGAATCAACATGAAAAAGACAAATTTGAAGCTGGTGATTAATAAGAGCATAGTGATATAGACAGTTGTGTTCCTTGAGATTCAGTCACATGGCATAAGAAATCATTCTGAGCTTTCTGTTGGTAGTTGTGAAATAAGGATCGGCAAGCAAGCGTGAAGGTCAAAAGGCATCTGCAAGTCTGAATGCATTCTGATTTAATTTTATTCCTTCCTTTCAAATAAATGCAAAAAAAGAGCTCACGAATCTTGTAGGTTAAAGGAAGGAACGCTTTAGCTTTCACTCATGCTAGGATTCTTCATGGGAGTGGACAGTTCCTGAAGGTCAACCGCCTTGTAGTTGAGCCAAAGTAAAGATGCCATGGCAACCAAGGACAGCTGGCAGCTCTCTGCACTGGATAAATTGCGTTCTTCAGAAACGCTGTCTGCAGATTTAAGAACTTCGAGCCAGAAGTAACATATCAATGATAAAATTTCCAACCAGGCGACCATTAAACGCGGCATGCCTACAGCCACTAAGGATTGCCAGTCTCATGTTACAATGTATATATGGGCACTACAAAAGGGGAGTGATGATAACGGATTCGTATTATTTCACATGACTAAATGTGCCTAACAGATGGGAAATCAAGCACTCAGAGGTTAAGAGTACAAAACTTCACAACAACAAAGTCTGGGGATTAAGATCCAGGTGTGTCCTCATTTTGCCTTCAGCAGGCAGCTGGTCACAACTTTATTAAAATTCAAAGCAAAACTTTGTTGCAGAGGAAATGAATGGATGATAGCATGGATTGCAGAGCAATCTTCTTGCATTTCCAGAAAAAAGAAAGGAAGAGAAGGAAAGAGGAATTCTACTGTATACACACACACACACACACACACACACACAGATTTCTGAATGATTACGGAAATATGCTGAATATTCACAAGGTACAAAATATAGATTGGCTCCAAATTTATTATAAATTTAAATGTTAGCAACATATATGAATAAAGCCATTTTAGATACTCAGTTAAATTCGGGATGATCAGAAGTCAGGATGAAATTCATTCAAAGATAAGTATGAAATTTTATAAATCTTTGACGTCTGGTAATATTAAACCTAGGACAGAAGGATTGCCCTCACCAAAAGAACCAAGCCAGATGTTGCTGAACCAAGACTCTGAAAATCTTTGAAGATTTGCTTATTTATTTATTTGAGAGAGAGCAAGACAGAGGGAGCACAGAGGCAGGGGGAGAAGCAGGCTCCCTCCCAAGCAGGGAGCTCAATGTGGGGCTCAATCCCAGTACCCTGGGATCATGACGTGAGCTGAAGGCAGACTCTTAATCAAAGTGAGCCACACTGGCATTCCAAGTCTCTGAAAATCTTAATGAAGAAATCCCTCTGATGAAATAAGATTCATCCAGAACCAAAGTAAAATAAAAATGTTACTCAGATAATATACCTAGCCATAGTCTGGTAGCAGATTGATGTACGACACAAATTTGTGTGACAATATTATTTGCAAATAATGATATGAAAAGCCTAAAAGAAAGGCTCTCCATTTGACATAAATTTACATTAATAGTATTGGCTATGTGATCAAGAAGGTATTAACTCAAGACTATTAGACTAACGTGGAGGAATAAAATATGCAAATGTATTACATACATATGTAAACATTT